>NC_056738.1:368802832-369012832 GCF_019279795.1 Protopterus annectens
AGTGGGGGGCTTTGCCCTCAACCCCCCCCCCGGTGTGGGGGGGATGTGCCCTCCCCCACTTAAATATACCAACTCCGAGATCGCACTACAGTGATGAAAACGGCAACGTAATGGAGGCAGACAAGCAATTTCTTTCCCAGGGAAAGAAATCGCTTATATGCCATTTCGCTATTTTGCTGTTTCGTGCTTTCAAGTTTGATCAAGACGTATTCAAAGGATTGTGTCTTAAGTTATATAATAGGAACCCAAACAAAAGCTATTGACTATGGAAAATAAGGCCTTATCCAAAGAAGTGATAGCCCTTTGCAGTTCCATTTCACAGGTTATCAAGCACGCCTTACACTGTGGGTTTGATGCTTTGCAGGCTGCAAGCAGGGCCACAGCCACTGGATCTGTCATTAGGAGGCACTCGTGGCTAAGGGAGCAAGACCTCATGGAGTATGTAAAGTCCAAACATTTGGATGCTGCCGTGGATAAGGAATCCCTCTTTGGTCCTAACGCAGTAGTTAGACTCAAAAATGTCGAGGAGAGAGCAAAGTCTAGGCAGACAGCCAAAACCTTATTGCAGGTGAAGCCCCTGCTTTTCAGTAGAAACTACCCCACTAAGCTCTGCTCCTTTCATTCCCGACCCAGAAAATGCCAGGGAAAGGAACCACATTAAGCACCACCATCATGGACTCAGACCAGGCCACTCATCCTCCCCAGCACCAAAGGACTCTTTCTACTCAGGTGCCTAGGAGATAGCAGTTGTGACCCTTTTCGTGGCACGTACCCTGGGTCAGTATCTTAGGATGTTCTTCGTGTTTCACTGTTGCAGTCATCACACTTGGGTTATCTGCCTGCAGGTAGCCCTCAGTCGGCCCGAATACCAGAGTCTTGAGATTTCTGCATCGGATGCTGTCGACTCATCCATGACTTCAGGTCATCAGGGTTATAAAACATGCAGTCGATGCCATTACATCAGCTTTTCTTGCCATGCGTGAGCCCAAAGCAGAAGCAGTTCGCAGCCAATCGGCAGCTATGTGAAATTTTCATTTTTTGAGTTTCAAACCTGAAGTTCTAAAGCTAAGTACCCCATTGTGGATCCTTTTTTCTTGCTTTAACCAATGTCAGAAAAAGTTAACAATTGTCTTGCCTGTGGCAACCAAATACCTCACAGAGATTTTCATTCTTACTGCGTCACCTGTTTAGGCCCAGACCACGACGTCCCTCGCTGTCACTTTTGTGCCTTGTTCAACGCCTGAACTATTCGTCGTCGGGCTATTTTTGTCTCTAAATTCTTTCACTCTCGTTCTCCGTATTCCAAAATGGCTTAGGTAAGCCATCCAACTACCGATCCTCCAAAAAAAATGCAAAGATAAAGACAGAGACAGACCACATAGGTCCAAAACCGCCACCGCCGCTTCCATTAAGCTAGTCGCTGGTCCACCGGTACTCAGTGAGGCGCTTTCGCAGCCTGTTACCCGCTTCTACAGATTTGCAGGTCTCTACTGAGACCCATTCGGAGTCTGCCGCAAGATGCTTCTTCGACTATGGAACCTGCAGATGTCTCTATCTTGGATGGGTCTGGAGCCGCTCTGCAGGCACCGGCTTCTGAGGGTGTATTCAGACCTTCCAATGTTCGTATCAAACCGACTACTTTGTTAATGACTAAATCTACCGAATGTCTCAGGCCCAGAGTTCGCACTACGCGTAGGAAACCGACGACCGAAGCACATTCTCAAGCGCCCATGCCACAGAAGCAAATGCTTAGAATGGCTGAAGACCTTATTACTTTAATTAGGGGAAGCCAACCTTCCCCCTCTAAAAGACAAAGAATTGATTTTCCTTCTGATTCTTCACACCATGAGTCTGATGATTTTGACCCCTGTGTTTACCAGGACATACCCTTATCTACCTATGAGGACCCAGATGCAGAGGATGCAATTCCTTCAGCCCCCCCCCCCAAAAGAGCATTTCCGCTGGGAATGCCAAGATTACCCACAGTCCAAAAAGAGACTCAGAGAATTTTTAGACTTGCCTTAGCATAGGTCTCTAGCTATTCCCCCTGTCCTGGATATTGTAGATGATGTCTTCATGGAATCCAGCCTTACCTCTGATACTTTATCTGCTCCTAGAAAGCCTGACAGATACTACAGAGTACCTGACTCTCACAAATTTCTCTTTACAAATCCCACTGTGGATCCAGAGAACATTTCCCAAGGACCTAAAGGTATTAAGGCTTCTACCCCTTCGGACAGGTATTCTAGGGCTCTAGACAGATGGGGTAAGAAGGTATATACCTCTGCAACTGTTGTCATCAGGGCTTTAAATTGCTAGTTTTACATGTTGAAGTACCAGCAGCATATTATTGATTTAATTAAACAAAAAATGTTGCTTTCTGATTGTGCAGAAAATAAGGACTTGAGAGACTTAATGCATTCTGCAAATCAAGTTGGTAAACATACTTTGCAGTGTGGTTTTGATGCCTTAGAAGCTCTTGCAGGGCTACTGTCACTGGGACTGTTCTGAGAAGGCATGCTTGGCTGAAGGAACAAATCTTGCCAGACTATGTCAATGCAAAATTACTTGATGCTCCATTAAACCAAGAATGTTTGTTTGGCTCTAAAGAAGAAGTTCTTAAAAAGATGGAGGAAAAAGCAAAATCCATGCAAACTGTTAAAGATTTCTGACAGGTACAGCCACCTAGATACAGTAGCCATTGGCCTTCAAAAAACTGGTCCTTTCCAGTCCCTTCCAGACCTTCTCAGCCCAAACCCAGGGGCAACAGACCACAAAGATTACAGTCTCAGGGTATGCACAGATCTAAACAATGGAGTGCTCCCTCCTCAAAAACTGGGAGTGGTAAGCCACCCCCCCATGGAAAAAGTTCACAATGACTTGTCCTTAATCCTTCCCAGCCATGCCCAAGTACTTGCACCCCTAGGAGGAAAACTCGCCCTGCATGCAAAAAACTGGGAGTATATTACCCAGGACCGATGGTTCTTAAACATTGTATCCCAGGGATACAGATTCTATTTTCACTCTCTGACAACCCCAAGCGTATTGCCAGACCTTCCTCCAAACCAGTGGTCAGAGGCCCAAAAGCAAGTACTTTCTCTTCTCAGTATCAGGGCCATTCAACCTGTGCCAACAGAGAAAAGGGGACAGGGTTTCTACTCCAGGCTGTTCCTGGTGCCCAGGAAAGAGAACTCTTGGTGCCCTATTCTGGATGTGTCAACCCTAAACACCTTCCTGGTGGTACCAAAATTCAAAATGCTTACACTCCAGCAGCACCTTCCAATGCTAGCCAAGGACTCTGGCTAGTCACCCTAGACTTAAAAGAAGCTTATCTGCACATCCCCATAAGGGAATCTTGCAGGAAATATCTACATTTCAGGGCAGGCTCTATGCACTATCAGATGTTCTTCATGTTTCACTGTTGCAGTCATTACATTTGGGTTATCTGCTTGCAGGTAGCCCTCAGCCAGCCTAATTATCAAAGTCTTGGGTCCTGCATCGGTTGCTGTCTCTTCTTCTATGACATCAGGTTATCAGGGTTATAAAGCATGCAGCTGATGCCATTACATCAGTCTTTCTTGCTGTGCGGTTCCAGAAGCAGTTCACAAGTGTCGGTCGGCCGACTCCTGAAATTTTCATTTTTGAGTTTCAGAACCGAAGTCTTCAAAAAAGCTAAGTACCCTGTTGGGGATCCTTTTTCTTCCTCTAAACCGATGTCAGTAAAAGTTAACAATTGTATTTCTTGTGGAAAGCAAATACCTCATAAAGATTTTAATTTGTACTGCATTCCTTGCTTAGGCTCAGACGTCCCTCGCTTTCAGTTTTGTGCCTTATTCAATCCTCAAACTATTCGTCGTCGGTTCATTTTCGCATCAAACTATCTCGGTACTCACTTTCATTATCCAGAAATGGCTTTGATAATCCATCCGACTACCGACATTCCGAAAAAACGTAAAGATAAAGACAGAGGCAGACTGCAGAGGTCCAAAGCTGCCGACGACGCTTCCATTAAGCTAGTCGCCATTTCGCCGGTACTCAGTGAGGCATTTTCACAGCCCCTGATACCCGCTACTTTAGATTCGCAGGTCTCTACTGAGACCTATTCAGAGTCTGGTATGCCGCGAGATGCTTCTTCGACTGTGGAACCTGCGGATGTCTCTACTTTGGATGGTTCCGGAGCCGCTGTGCAGGCACCGGCTTCTGAGGGTGTATTCAGGCCTACTGACTTGCATATCAAACCGATGCCATCTTCTTCTTCTTCAAGGCCTAAAACTTGATCCATGCCTAGAAAACCGACATTCAAACTGCATGGTCAGGCCCATATGCCTAAAAAACAAATGATAAGAATGGCTAAAGCCCTTATTACTCTAATTAAGGGAAGCCAGCCTTCTCCCTCTATGAGACCTAGAACTGATTTTTCTTCTGATCAGGATTCTGAAATTTCTGTTTCTTCTGATGACCAGGATTTGCCTTTATCTACCTATGAAGATTCTGATGCAGAGGACTCCATTCCCTGTGCTTCCCTTCCAGAAGATTTCTCTTTTGGTGAAACTTTGCACACTCTTAGGGAGCATTTCCGCTCGGAAAGCCAGGAATGTTCTTCATGTTTCACTGTTGCAGTCATCACATTTGGGTTATCTGCTTGCAGTAGCCCTCAGTCGGCCTGATTATCAAAGTCTTGGGTCCTGTGTCGGTTGCTGTCTCATCTTCTTTGACGTCAGGTAGTCAGGGATATAAATCATGCAGCTGACACCATTACATCAGTCTTTCTTGCCGTGCGGTGCCCAAAGCAGAAGCGGTTCGCAAGTGCCGGTTGGCCGACTCCTGAAATTTTCATTTTCGAGTTTCAGAACCGAAGTCTTCAACTAAAGCTAAGTACCCAATTGGGTAAACTTTTTCATGCTCTAAACCGATGTCAGTAAAAGTCAATAATTGTATTACTTGTGGAAAACAAATACCGCTTAAAGATTTTCATTCGTACTGTATTCCTTGCTTAGGCCCTGACCACGACATACCTCGCTGTCGGTTTTGTGCCTTATTTAAGCAATGAAATGTTCGTCTGTATATTTTCGCTTCTAAATATTTTGGTGCTCGGTTTAATTATCCAGATATGTCTTTGGTAAGCCATCCGACTACCGACATTCTGAAAAAATGCAAAGATAAAGACAGAGACAGGCTGATTAGGTCCAAAGCTGCCGACGACGCTTCTCCTAAGCCAGTCGCCAGTTCTCCGGTACTCAGTGAGGTGCTTTCGCAGCCCCTGATACCCACCACTTCAGATTTGCAGGCCTCTACTGAGACCCATTCGGAGTCCAGTATGCCGCGAGATGCTTCAACTGTGGAATTTGTGGATGTCTCTACCTTGGATGGGTCCAGAGCTGCTATGCAGGCACCGGCTTCTGAGGGTGTTTTCATAGGTTCATAGGTTCATAGGTTCATACTAGGCTATCTGCCCGAGGGCATTTACAAGCCTAGCCCATAGTTTTGTGGCTTACGCCACCCCTTTAGTATGGGGAACTATACCCATTATTTTGCTGTGCCTCTGTCGAGCAATCCCTGGGGTATATCTGCGATCTCCCATCCATTGGTCAAGATTTCTCTTGAACAAGGCCAGCGAGGTGCTCTGCCTCACATATACCGGGATTTTATTCCACAGCATAGGGAGTCTTTGGGTGATGAATCTATCCCTCCAGCACGTCCTATTAATAGCCGTGTCGAGGTTTAAGTCTCCCGCCCTTGTAGCTCTGACGGATCTAGATTTTTTGAGGTGAAGCATATTCATCAAATCTGGGTTTGACATGGCCTTGTATGTTAGGCAAAGGTCACCTCTGAGCAAGCGGTGGCGACTGAATAGAGCTGGAGTTCTTTCAGTCGGGCAGCATAGGACAGATGTTTGAGACCCTTTATCCTTTTGGTGAGGAACTTTTGTGGCCTGTCCAGCTGCTGCAAGTGTCGGGTCAGATACATTCCGAATGGGGCATTGTACTCAATCATTGGTCTGATGAGTGATGAGTATAGGGAGACTATGACCTCCCTTGATCTAGATGAGAATCCCTTCATGATAAGGTGGGCAATGTAGAAGGTCTTCCTAACTACTTTAGCTACATGGGTGTCGAATGACAGACTACTATCAACCTGGGTCCCCAGGTCCCTGATAACTTCTTCTGTGCTCAGTGGATTGCCACCTATTTGGTAGCTAGGGGTAACCTTGTTTTTCCCGAAGGGTATGACTATGCATTGTTTGGCATTTAACTTTAGGCCATGGCTCTGGCACCAGTTATCCATTTCTGTGAGACCCTTCTGAAGGATATCTGTGTCAGATGTGTTTTCTACTATGGCGCCCAGTTTGCAGTCATCTGCAAACTTTGTCAGCCATAACCCTCCTGTGTTTGCTTGTACTTGAAAAGTAGATGCCAAACAAGAGTGGGCCCAGGACTGAGCCCTGTGGTACACCACTTGTGACAGGCTTTGAGTCTGACATGGCGCCAGCAACTCTGACCCTGTGGGTTCTGTCACTCAGCCAGTTTGCAACCCATCTTGTGATGTATGGGTTAACATTTAAGCTGATGAGTTTTCAATGATACCCGAGTGGGGTATTGTATCGAAGGCCTTCGCCAGATCGAGGTAGGCTGTATGGACTGCCTTTCCCTCATCAATGGCTTTGGTGACTGTTTCAAAAGTCAACCAAGTTTAGAAGGCATGATCTGCCTTTGACAAAGCCAAACTGGGATGGATCCAAAGTCTGCAAATTCCCTATGTCTTTATTTATGAGGTCCATTATGATCCTCTCCATGGCTTTGCAGATAAGGCTTGTCAAGCTAATGGGCCGGTAATTTCCAGGGTCGGTGGAGGCACCGCCTTTGTGAAGTGGGACCACAGTTGCAGTGCGCCACTCCTGGAGTACGTATCCAGAGGTAAGACTATGGTTAAACAGCTGTCCTAGCTGTGGGTTTAATTCCTCGTTGAGTTCGTGGAGCACACAGCCGGGGACACCATCAGGTCCCATGGATGCTGTGTTTTTGCTTTGGAGAGAGCAGTTCTCACTTGGGCGTTGGAGATGTTTGGGGGCTGCAATCGCTTGGTATAGATATCTCTCCTTTTGGGGAGGAGGAGAAGTTTGCACTGAACCTGTCAGCCAGTATGTTGGCAATGTCTGTAGGATCAGTAATCTTCACATCATTTTGAACTAGTTCTGAGCATATCTGGGAGTTTCCTCCCAGGTTTCTAACATAGCTAAAGAAGGCCTTATGATTGTCTTTTGAGTCTTTAGCTATTTTTCTCTCAAAATTTGCTTTGGATGATTTTATGAGAGCTCTTAGTTTTTACTTATAGTGATCAAGGGTGTCTTACCTTTTAAGGATTTTGCTCTATCTTGTAGTAGCTTCCTCCTTTTGTTGTAGAGTTTGTTTATGGCTGGGGTCCACCAGACTGGACGCTTGCCTTTGGTACAAAGAGTCTTTGTTTTGCTTGGGATTGCCTTATCCATGCAGTCCTGCAGGTGCTGGTAGAAGGCATTTGTAAGTGATTCAGCGGGTTGAGTACTGTTTTCCCGGCTCGGGGCCTTAAAGGAGACCATACTAGTCTTTAGAAGTGTGAAGTCGGCTTTCGAAGTTCTTTACTGTGGTCTTTTTATTTCAGGTGGGGTGGGATGAGGACCTCCAGCGAGACTAGTTTGTGATCTGATCTCACCAGTGAGGGTATACTTCCGGTGTTGAACATTGTGCTCCCATGTTCGTGATGATGAGATCAAGTATGTTTTCTCCTCTTGTGGGGATGGTGACTAGTTGTTCCATGGCATTTGAGTTTATGAATTCCAGGAACTTTTGGGCTAGGGTGTTTGGGCTTGAGTAGTGTTCCCAGTCTATATTAGGGTAATTGAAGTCACCTAGTATGATGGTGTTTGGTGATACATTTATCCCTCTAGTGTTTTCAGGAAGGCCATGTGAGGTTCCTGAGTTTGTGAGGGTGGCCTGTAACATGCTACAATTTGCAGAGCAGTCTTGCCTATGGTTAATTGCACCTGGATGGTCTCCGATGCATCGTGCATTGCCACCAGTCTTGAGGTGTGGGTGTCCTTGATGAATATGGATACCCCTCCTTTCTTGGTATTGTCCGGATTTTGGGTCCGGGCATGATAAGAGGTAAAACCTGATAGTGCTGGGGTGCTCTCAGGAGCCTTGAACCAGGTTTCTGTCACTGCACAGACATCGATGTTCTCCATACTGAGAAGGGCCTCGAGTGCGTGCATTTTGAGATTTAGACTTCTGGCATTGAGCAGCATTACCCTTAGTTTTTTCCTTTTTGTGTTCTAGGGTGGTAGGTTTAGAATTTGAGCCTTGCCTAAAAAAGGCACTATGGGGTGGCAAGAGCCTTTGCCAATATCCAGAATCCCAGGGTGACAGGTGCAAGCCATCCCTTGGCAGCGTGGCTTGTCCAGCATGTCATCCCAGGCAGACAGACATTGGATCCCCTTTGAATGACACCAGAGTTTAAGCCAATTGTTAAAGCTGATCATCTTATCTCTGTATTGTGGCATCATTCTTGGTGAAGGTAGGATACTGCTCAAGGTCAGGGTCATACCTGCCTGGGCTACATAATCAGAGAGCTCCTCAATGTCTCTTTTCATGTAGTCCAAGGAGGTACATCTCAGGTCGCTTACACCAGCGTGGACAATGACTGAGTCGCACTTGTACCTGCTGTTGAGAGACCTGAGTGCTTGCGTTATGTGGCGGATTCTAGCACCCGACAGGCAGCTTACTGTGACCTTCTCCTTACTCAGTCTGGTGAGCGGGACATCAGTGTGTCTGACTATGGAGTCACCAATGACTAGTGTGTCTGGCATTGTGTTTGGCCTTAAGGGCTGTGACTGTTTGACACTCTGACTGTGAGGTCTATGTGTTGCAGGTGTTGTGTTCTGAGGTGGTGGTTGTTTGGGTGTCTGCTTTGGTGGCCTCTGCTGTTTTGGTAGATTTTTGATCAGAGCCGAGTATGTCTTTGTGTGTTTATGTGTATGATTTGAGGTTGTGATGGTACTATGTGAGACTGGGTCTATAGTGTGTGTGGTAACCTTCTCCTCCTGACTGGTCTTGCCAGTCCTATGTTGAGAGAGCTCAGCCTCCAGTTTGGCCGTATAGTTGCATCTCTCGCATGTATTTGTGTTTTGTGGGAGGAGGAGAGGGTTGTTCTGTGTACATGAGGCAATTGTAACATTGCCTCAATATTCCCAGGTTCACCAGCTGAGCAGGAGAGGACACTAGCAACTGATCCTCGACATGCTAGAAGGACTAGACAAAAAACTTTAAAAGAGATTCCGGGGACGTGGGTGACCGAGAAATGGGGTTTGCCTTTTTGGGGTGCTATCTGTAAGAGTGCCGTATCAAGGTAATAAGTACTGTAGGAGCAAGTGCTAGATTTAACAGATAGAGAAAAGTCTACTTGGAGTCAAGTAGAGATGATCTTTTTAGGTATTAGAGAAAGTGCTAGTAACAGGGATGCTTAAAGGTAAGATTGAAAAGAATGCACTCTGCAGTGTGCACTAGAGAAGTTAGATATGAAAGTAGGTAACTTGAGTTTTACCTGTTTAAAAAGTTAAGGTTTAGTGGAGAGTTACTATTTTTAAAACAGCAAGATGGACTGAAAGGGTGGTTACCTTTGTATTTTGGTACTATGAAATACTGTAGGATGGCCAATAAATTTAAATAATTGAAGGGTGGGATTTCAAAAGTGATGGTTTTGTGATTACTCACATAAGCCAGTGAAAGTAGAGAGAAATGAGATATATGGTCAGATTAACATAAGAGGCGGGCAACTAGAAAGACAGTGGTATTTAACAAGACAACTTAAATGGGTGGGAGGGAAAAATTCTGCCTGACTCAGAACAGAGAGAGCTGTGGTCTCTTTTGAAGTTTTAATATGCTGTTAAAACAGAATGCAAGCAAAACACAAGGTAAAGAAAACAAACTACAGTATTCAAAACATAGAAAGGCAATACAGAAATACAAAAAATAACAGCAAACTAACCTTTCCTTCACAGCAAAGTGTAGCAGAGTCTGGATGAGCCTTTCTGGTAAAGCTCTGAAATGTTTTAGTTTACTCCTTAAATAGAAATGTTAGTTCCTAGCTCCACCCCCTCTGTTAACAAGTGATTAACCTTAAGTGACCTCTTCTGTCTTATGAATGAGTCCTTAATTAATCAGTTCTTATTTCTGCCTGACTCAGAACAGAGAGCTGTGGTCTCTTTTGAAGTTTTAATATGCTGTTAAAACAGAATGCAAGCAAAACACAAGGTAAAGAAAACAAACTACAGTATTCAAAATATAGAAAGGCAATACAGAAATACAAAAAATAACAGCAAACTAACCTTTCCTTCACAGCAAAGTGTAGCAGAGTCTAGATGAGCCTTTCTGGTAAAAAGCCTACTGGTAGGTAGGCCTACTGACTTGCATATTAAACTGACGCCATCTTCTTCAAGGCCTAAAACTCAAACCATGCCTAGAAAACCGATGCCCAGACCGCACGGTCAGGCCTCTATGCCTAAAAAACAGTGATAAGAATGGCTGAAGACCTTATTACTTTAATCAGGGGAAGCCAACCTTCCCCCTCTAAGAGACCTAGGACTGAATTTGCTTATGATACTTCTGACCAGGATTCTGAAATTTCTATTTCCTCTGATGACCAGGATTTACCCTTATCTACTTATGAGGATTCTGATGTAGAGGACTGTATTCCCTCTGCCCCCCCAAGGATTTATCTTTTGGTGAAACCTTGCATACTCTTAGGGAGCATTTTCGCTGGGAAAGCCAGGATTACTCTGATTCTAAAAAGAGGCTTAGGGATTTCTTACTCCTGCCCCAGCACAGGCCTTTAGCTATCCCTCCTGTACTAGACATTGTTGATGATACCTTTTCGGAATCAAGCTTGGCCCCTGACTCTTTACCTCCTGCTCCCAGAAAACCTGATAGATATTACAGGGTTCCTGACTCTCATAAGTTCCTTGTTAAAAATCCTATTGTGGATACTGAGACCATTATACAGGGACCCAAGGGCATTAAGGCTATTACTGCCAAAAATTCTACCCCTGTGATAGAGACTCCAGGGCGCTGGATAGATGGGGTAAGAAGGTATACACTTCTGCATCCTTGGCCATTAGGGCCTTAAATTGCCAGTTTCATATGTTAAAGTATCAGCAGCATATTATTGGATTGCTGAAACAGAAAATGATGTTGACTCCTGATTGTGCTGAAAACAAGGATTTACAGGATTTAATGCATTCTGCTGAACAGGTTGAAAAACATACTTTGCAATGTGGTTTTGATTCTCTAGAGGAGTCTTGCAGGACTGCTGTCACTGAGTCTGTACTTAGAAGGCATGCTTGGCTTAAGGAGCAATCCTTCCAGATCATGTTAAAGCTGAATTGCTGGATGCTCCTTTAAACCAAGACCGCCTGTTTGGCAACCAAGCAAAAGAAGTACTTAAAAAGATGGTGGAAAAAGCTAAATCTATGCAAATTGCTAAAGATTTCCTGCAAGTACAGCCTCCCAGATGTAGTAGGCATTGGCCTTCTAAGAATTGGTCCTTTCATGCCTCTTCCAGGCCTTCTCAGTCCAAACCCAGGACCAGCAGACCACCTAGGGTACAGTCTCACAGGCCTAAGCAGTGGGGGGCTCCTACTTCTAAAGCTGGAAGTAGTAAGAGACCCCCCTATGGTAAACTGTCACAGTGACAACCTTAAACCTTCCAAGTCCTGCTCTACTGACTGCTTCTTTAGGGGGAAAGATCGCCCTGCATGCAAAAAACTGGGAACTCATTACCCGAGACAAATGGGTTTTAAATATAGTTTCCCAAGTATACAGATTTCACTTTCACACCTTACCAAATGGTTGGCCAGACCTACCCCCAAATCACTGGGCAGAGGCTCAACAGCAGGTTCTCTCTCTTCTAAGTATCAGGGCCATTCATCCTGTCCCAGGAGAGGAATGGGGACAAGGTTTTTACTCCAGACTTTTCCTGGTACCCAGAAAAGACAACTTCTGGCATCCTATTCTGGACTTGTCTATCCTAAACACCTTTTTGGTAATCACAAAATTCAAAATGGTAACTCTTCATCAGCTGCTTCCCATGCTAGGCAAAAATACCTGGTTGGCAACATTGGACTTAAAGGAAGCTTGCCTGCACATCCCAGTAAGGGAATGTTGCAGAAAATACCTACGCTTCAGTGCAGGTTACATGCACTATCAGTTCTCTGCACTGCCCTTTGGCTTATCTACTGCACCCAGGGTATTCACAAAGTGCCTAGCTCCAGTCATTGCATTCTGCAGGCAAATAAATATTCAAATATACCCATACCTGGACGATTGTCTAATTCTGGCAGAAAGCCAGGACACACTATTTTATCATCTGGCATTTGTACAGTAACTGCTAACCTCACTGGGGTACACCATAAACAAAAAGAAATCTCACCTAGTACCCTGCCAACAAATTGTATTCCAGGATGCAAGCTTGAACACAACTTCCCAGATGGCCTACCTCACGGCAGAGAAACAACTTTATTTGACAGCCTACTCAAACTACTGGCCACAAAGACCCAGCTATCTGCAAGGAAAATACTGCAAGCCCTGGGGTTCATGGACTCTTGCATCCTACTAATTCCATATGCAAGACTGCATACGAGGAAACTACAATGGTATCTAAAAAGCCTATGGTGTCAACATTCTCAGGACCTGGAATCAATGATTCCTATCATTCCTTGTATAAAGACAGAATTCCTTTGGTGGGCAGAGGCCTGCTACCACAACAAGGGACTGCCATTCACTCTACCCCCTGCCGCCCAAACCCTAACAACAGATGCATCAGATTACGCATGGGGGGCTCACTTGGCAGGGCAGGGCATTCAGGGCAAGTGGAACCCGAGTCAAATGCACCCTGCATATCAATCAAAAAGAAATGTTAGCTATACATAATTCTCTGACAACCTTCAAGGACCACATTCTTCCAGGACAGTTATTGGTAAAGACAGACAACACCACTGTTATGTGGTACATAAACAAGCAGGGGGGAACCCACTCATACCCCCTCTGCAGACTAGCCATGGCTCTGTGGAACACAGCCTTGAGCTGCCAAGTGCACCTACAAGCTCAATTCCTGCCAGGCAGGCTAAATTCACTGGCAGACGACCAAAGCAGAAATTTCATGGACCCAAACGAGTAGAAACTGGAACCAAAGATATTCAGTATTTTGAGAAACAAATGGGGGAGTCCAGAGATAGACCTGTTTGCCTCCCCTCAGAACTACCATTTGCAAAATTCTGC
This sequence comes from Protopterus annectens, assembly GCF_019279795.1. Classification (NCBI taxonomy): domain Eukaryota; kingdom Metazoa; phylum Chordata; order Ceratodontiformes; family Protopteridae; genus Protopterus; species Protopterus annectens. The sequence goes on from NC_056738.1 coordinate 368,816,140, forward strand.
ACAAGGACTCCCCACAGACAAGCTTGGAAAGTGGATACCCTGTCCTTCACCTGGGAAAGCCTCTCAGTTTATTCCTTTCCCCCTCTGCCTCTCCTCTCGAAAGTTCTACTAAAGATAAAACATGACAAAACAAGGGTAATACTCATTGCACCAGACTGGCCACGCCAACACTGGTACCCCCTCTTGCACAGCATGTCACTGCTGGAACCATGGCACCTGCCTCAGACCCCTTCCCTGCTGTCCCAGCAGGAGGGCCAGATTCTGCACCCCGAGCTTCAAACCCTGAACCTTGCAGCCTGGCTAATTACCTGAGCTCTCCAATACCATCCCTCAGTAAGCAAGTGCTGGATGTCATTCTGGAAGCAAGGAGGCCTAGTACTAGAAAATCCTATGCTGAAAAGTGGAAAACATACTGTTCCTGGAGCCACACTCAGGGGATGGGCACAACAGTGCCCAGCTTACCGCATATTTTTCAATACTTAACAGAGATGCTTCACAAGGGCCTTTCCTTCTCTTCTAATAAAATTCGTGCCTCAGCCATTTCAGCACATTATAGTACTGAGCCACTCCTCTACTCTTACCCCCTGCTGAAGCAATTCCGCAGAGGGGCCAACAATTTAAGACTACCCAGGAGAACCCCTACCCCAGCCTGGGACCTTAACTTTGTATTGGAAAAGCTCACTCTTCCTCCTTTTGAGCCTGCTGCAACTGCAGAGTTGAAATTATTTTCTTGGAAAACAGCTTTCCTTCTAGCCATCACTTCAGCAAGAAGAGTGTCTGAATTACAGGCCCTCATGGCAGTGGAGCCCTTCATCATCTTCCATGCAGACAGGGTGTCCCTCAGGACCAATCCTTCCTTTATGCCCAAGGTAGTACCCATTGTGGCCCTTAATCAGTCCATTCATTTGCCAACTTTCTTTTCTAATCCACAGAACAAAGGAGAACGAATACTGCACTCTTTGGACGTGCACAGACAGCTTAGATTCTATTTGGACAGGACTAAGTCTCTCAGGAAAACTGAACAGCTGCTTGTTGCCTTTGCTGCAGGGCAGAGGGGAAGGCCATTTCAAAGCTAACCATTTCTAAGTGGATAGGCCATTGCATTCACTTCTGCTATAAGCACCATGGAAAACCTACCCCACAGGGGATAAGATCACATTCCATCAGGGCTGCATGTACTTCAACAGCCTTTCTCAGAGGTGTTCCGGCCAGGGACATCCCAGAATCTGCCACCCGGAGTTCTGTTCATACCTTCATCAAGCATTACCACTTGCCTATTTTTTCTAAATCCAGAGCTGGTTTTGCCACTGCATTCTTGCAGGGCTTAATAGCTGATCCTAATGCTCTTTAACTGCCTCCTCCCTTCCCTAGCTTTGGGAATCTACCCAAATGTAATGACTGCAACAGTGAAACACGAAGAACATAGTACAGTTGTGTAAACTTACCATAAATGTAGATGTTTGAGTGTATTCACTGTTGCAGTCCTGGTTAGCATCCCTCCAGCCCCCTGACATCTATTGGCTATACCTCTCTTCTTGTTTACTGTATTTAAGCTTTCTGGTGTATTTGCTTTTTGTTGGAGGTGTAACCTTGTGTATAATTGCTTCCCATTATGGGGGCACCTGACATCTGGAGCAAGGAGAATGATGTAATGGCGTCAGCTGCATGCTTTAGACCCTTGACTACAGCAACCGACACAGGACCCAAGACTTTGATAATCAGGCCGGCTGAGGGCTACCTGCAAGCAGATAACCCAAATGTAATGACTGCAACAGTGAATACACTCGAACATCTACATTTATGATGTGTACACAACTGTACTTTCTCTGCACTTCTCTTTGGCTTATCTACTGCTCCAGGGTATTCACAAAGTGCCTGGCTCCAGCCATTGCTTACTGCAGGCGGAGAAATATTCAAATTTACCCATACTTGGACGATTGCCTGATTCAGGTGGACAGTCAGGAATTGCTACTTCAGCACCTGATGTTTGTAAAGAGACTCCTAACTTCTCCGGGGTATACCATCAACGAAAAGAAACCACATCTGGTACCCAGCCAAAAGATTGTATTCCTGGGAGCAAGCTTGAACACAACTTCCCAGATGGCATTCTTCACTCCAGCAAAGCAGGTTTATTTGACAACTTATTTCAAAGTACTGGCCTCCCAAACCCAGCTATCTGCAAGAAAAATACTGCAAGCCCTAGGGTTCATGGCCTCACGTATTCTACTGATTCCATATGCAAGACTGCATATGATGAAACTTCAGTGGTACTTAAAAAGTCTCTGGTGTCAACATTCTCAGGACCTGGAAACAGTGATTCCTATAATACCTTGCCTAAGGACAGAGTTCCTTTGGTGGGCAGAGGCTTGCAACCACAACAAAGGACTCCCTTTCTCACAACCCCCCGCTGTCCGAACTCTGACAACAGATGCATCAGACTATGCATGGGGGGGCTCACATGGCAGTCAAATGCATTCAAGGCAAATGGAGCCCAGGACAAATTTACCTGCATAACAGTCAAAAAGAAATGTTAGCTGTACAGAATGCACTAACAGCCTTCAAATACCTTATCCTGCCAGGACAACTCCTGATAAAGACAGACAACACCACAGTTATGTGGTACATAAACAAGCAGGGGGGAACTCACTCCTACCCACTCTGCAGGTTAGCCATGGCTCTGTGGAACACAACCTTAAGCAACCAAGTGCACCTGCAAGTTCATTTTCTGCCAGGCAAACAAAATTCACTGGCAGACTACTTAAGCAGAAATCTAATGGACCCGCACGAGTGGAAACTGGACCCAAACTCATTCAAACTTCTAATACACTGATGGGGGACACCAGAGGTGGACCTCTTTGTGTCAACCCCAAAACCATCAACTAAACAAATTTTGCACCAGAATTCCCCACAGCCAAGCTTGGAAAGTGGATGCCCTATCCTTCACATCGGAAAACCTCTCAATCTATGCCTTTCCCCCTCTGCCCCTCCTTCCAAAAGTACTCCTCAAGATCAAACAGGACAGGCCAAGGACAATTCTTATTGCACCAGACTGGCCATGCCAGCAGTGGTACCCACTCCTATGCAGTCTGACAGCAGTGCCACCCTGGCACCTACATCAGACACCCTCTCTGCTATCACAGCAGGAGGGACAGATTTTGCATCCTCAGCTGCAAACCCTGAACCTGGTAGCCTGGCTCATTCCCTGAATACATCACCAGCAACCCTCAGCAAACAGGTGCTGGATGTTATCCTTGAGTCCAGGAGGCCCAGTACTAGGACATCCTATTCAGAAAAGTGGAATATATACTGTTCTTGGAGCCAGTCTCAAGGGAAGGACACAGCTGGGCCCTCCTCGCCTCAAATCCTACATTACATAGCAGAGCTGCTTCACAAAGGCCTATCCTTCTCATCAATTAGGATTTATGTCTCTGCCATCTCAGCTCATTACAATACTGAGCCACCCCTCTTCTCTCATCTTCTGATCAAATAGTTACTGAGAGGAGCTAGCAATTTAAGATGCCCAAGGAGAGCTCCCACTCCTGCCTGAGACCTTAACTCTGTACTAGAGTAGCTCACGCTTCCCCCTTTTGAGCATGCTGCTACAGCAGAGTTAAAATTCCTCTCTTGGAAAACAGCCTTACTGCTAGCCATCACTTCAGCAAGAAGAGTGGCTGAGTTACAGGCCCTTATGGCTGTGGAACCCTTCATTATCTTCCATGCAGACAGGGTTTCCCTCAGGACTAACCTATCTTTTATGCCCAAGGTGGTATCCAGTGTGGCTTTAAACTAATCCATCCATTTGCCAACCTTTTTTCCTAATCCTCAGAATAAAGGGCAAAGGATCCTGCGCTCCTTGGACGTGCACAGACAGCTCAGGTTCTACCTTGACAGGACTAAACCTTTTAGAAAATCTGAACAGCTGCTAGTCAGCTTTGCTACACGGGCAAAGGGGAAGGCCATTTCAAAACAAATTGTTTCTAAATGGATAGCACACTGCATCCATTTCTGCTACAAACACCATGGAAAACCTACCCCACAGGGGATCAGGCCTCATTCCACTAGGGCTACCTCAACCTCTACAGCTTTTCTCAGTGGAGTCCCTACCAGGGACATCCTGGAAGCTGCAACCTGGAGTTCTGTACACACCTTCACCATGCATTACCACTTACCTGTCTTTTCTAAATCCAGAGCTGGATTTGCCACAGCAGTCTTACAAGGCTGCTAGCCAGCCCTACTACTTCTTGACTGCCTCCACCCTTCCTCAGCTTTGGGAATCAACCCAAGTGTGATGACTGCAACAGTGAAACACGAAGAACATAGTACAATTGTGTACACTTACCATAAATTTAGATTTTCGAGTGTATTCACTGTTGCAGTACTGGATACCCTCCCTCCAGCCCCCTGTCCTTCTATATTTTCTACCTATCCTCTTTTTTTGGCTATATCTTATGGAAATGGTGTTTACTTTTTACTGGAGGTGTTCCACGTCATTTGATTGCTTCCTATTTTGGGGGCTCCTGACATCTAGGGCAATAAAAATCTCTTAATGGCGTAGACTGCATGTTATACCCCTGATGACCTGACGTCATTGATGAGGCGACAGAATCCGATGCAGAAATCCCAAGACACTGGTATTTGGGCCGACTGATGGCTACCTGCAGGCAGATAACCCAAGTGTGATGACTGTAACAGTAAATACACTCGAACATCTACATTTATGGCAAGTGTACACAACTGTACTTTCTCTTTCTGGCCTGGCTGTAACTGATTCGATAGCCATCTGGATGCAGAAAGCTTCTATAAGTATATATCTGGTGTTGTCAGTCTTCATCTGTTCTTGACTTGTGGGTTACGATTCCGATCCTCGGAACCAATCCGCTCGTTATAAAGCTCGCATCAGCCAAAAATCTCTCGAGCTGCTAGTCTACCCACAATACACTTCTCTATATTACCTCAGATCTCGTTTGCCGCTCTTCCGAATAAGACATGTCAGCTGACTCTTTTGTAGCTAAGTATTTTATAATTACTTTATAACTAATTTCTTGATAATTTCTTAATAATTTTTCTAGTTAAAGTTTTCTCGTATTTGTGTGTGTGTGTGTGTGTGTGTGTGTGTGTGTGTGTGTGTGTGTGTGTGTGTGTGTGTGTGTGTGTGTGTGTGTGAGAAAGCTTTCTTTCCGACCCTCTTTTCTGTCCTTCTGCCTTTCTATTTCTCTTTGATAGAAAATGCCTTTCTATTTCTCTTTGATAGAAAATGGCAGAACATCCTGTTCAACAGGCTTAATACAATGTTCTGAGCAGCAAGAAAAGCCCAAACTCAGATAATCATGAAAAATACATTTATTGTTTGGTTGTACCCCATTTCAATGTGGATTGCTCCATCTGTCAAGGTTTCAGTAATAGAACCTTGGAAGAAAGAAAGAATAAACTGATCCTCAAAGGGCTCCTTAAAGCCCCTTTCGAGGAAGCCTTGTCCAAGGCTGACCAGTCTCCTTCAACCTCTGGATCCAAGTCCTCTTGTCCGGTGCCAATATCTCCATCAGTACCGATTTGTCAAGAAACACAAGCACGCTTCCAAGGGTTCATCTATGGAACCATAAGTTAATGTTCTGAGTCTCTCAGAGCAGACAAAACCTCTGACAAGCACAGCTTCACTGATGCACTCTACACTGGCTACGACAACTGACGTTCTTCGTGTTTCACTGTTGCAGTCATCACCTGTGGGTGTTATCCCTGCTGTGGTAGCCCTCGGTCGGCCTGAATACCAGAGTCAATGTTTTTGTATGCCGGCTGCCATCGCCTGTAGTCTGACGTCAGGTCGTCAGTGCTATAAAGCAAGGCAGCCGACATCATTACCCTAGTCTTTCTTGCCGTGGAGCCTGTAGCAGAAGCAGTTTGCACGAGTGCCAGTCGGTCACTAACAGAAGCTGAATTTCAGCAGGAAACATCTAAAGCTAAGTACCCCATTGGGGACCCTTTTTTTCTTGCTCTAACTGATGTCCGAAAAAGTTAATTGTCTTGGCTGTGGAAAGCAGATCCCACACCAAGACTTCCATTCTTACTGCATCACTTGTTTAGGCCCAGACCACGACGTCCCTCATTGCCAGTTTTGTGCCCTCTTTAATGTGAGAACTATTCACCGTAGAGCTCTTTTTGCAGACAATTATTTTCATGTTCTGTCTTCAAATTCCTATATGGTGTCCATCAGCCAACAATCTGTCAACATTCCGAAAAAACGTAGAGATAAATATAGAGACAGGCCACACAAGACTAAGCCTTCCGACGACGCTACCGCTAAGCAAGTCGTCAGTTCTCTGGAATTTAGTGAGGTGCTTTCGCAGCCCCTGATGCCCGACTTGCTTTCTACGCAGGCCTCTGCCTAGACCCTTTCAGAGTCTGGTATGCTGCAGAAATCCACTCCGTCTTCCGAGCCTTTGGCGGTCTCTGCCTTGGTTGGGTCCGGAGCCGCGACTCAAGCACTGGCTTCCGAGGAGGCCTTTCCCACTACCGATTCTAGACAAAAACTGACATCTTTGCATCTGACTACCGCTTCTCAGAGACCAACGGATTCTCTCAGGCCTAGAAGCCAGGCCACTCCTAGGAAATCTGCTTCTAGCCACCATCGTGCTACTGCTTCCTCACCCCAAGCTCAAATGCTTAAATGGTGGAGGATCTCATTTCCCTTATCTGAGGTACTCAGGCCCCCACTCCAAAAAGGAAGAAGCATCCTTTTCCAAAAATTATGACAGACCAGAATCTGAGGAATCTGATTATTCTGCTTTTGAAGAGGAACAACATCCCTTAACTGTTTATGAGGATTCAGATGCAGAGGAATCCATCCCTTCTGCCTCCCCTCCAGAGGACCTTTTCTTTGGGGAAACCCTTCACTCCCTCAGGGAACATTTTCAGTGGGACTCTCAAGACTTCCACAGTCAAAGAAACAACTTGGAGAGTTTCTGGACCTGCCTCAGCACAGACCCCTGGCCATCCCACCTATTTTGGAAGTGGTGGATGATGTTTTCCATGAATCCAGCTTAGTCCCTGATGCCCTGCCTCCTGCTCCAACTAAACCAGACAGGTACTACAGAGGACTGGATTCTCACAAATACCTGTACAGGAATCCTGCTGCAGACCCTGAGGTCATTACACAGGGACCCAAAGGAGCTAAGACCAGTTCTGGCAAGAATCCTTTTCTTTCTGACAAAGACTCCAGAGCTCTGGACAGATGGGGTAAGAAAGTATACACCTTTGCAACTTTAGCTATATCAGAGCACTCATTTGTCAGTTCCATATGTTAAAATATCAACAACACACTTTGGAATAATTAAAACAGAAGATGGCTACCTCTCCTGACTGTGCCAGCTGGCAGAATTACTACACTCTGCTTGTCAAGTGGACAAACACTCAGTACAATGTGGTTACGATGCCCTAGAAGCCTCTAGCAGGGCAGCAGTGACAGAATCTGTTATTAGGAGACACACATGGCTGAAGGAACAACCTCTTCCTGATCATGTGTAGTCTAAACGTATTGATGCACCCTTGCCTGTTTGGGGAAAAAAGCAGAAGAGGTGCTTAAAAAGATGGAAGACAAAGCAAAATCTATGCAAACACTAAAAGATTTCCTTCAAGTTCAAGTTCAGCCTCCCAGATTTAGCAGGAACCTTCCCTCTAAACACTGGTCTTTCCCTGCACCTAGCAGACAGGGCCAACGTAAGCCCCACAGGGACAGGCCATCCAGACCCCTATCCCAAGGCCAGAAAAGAAGCAAACAATGGACCACTTCCATCTCTAAGGCATGGAGTTCTTCGCCAAGCTTCTATGGCAAGCACTCACAATGACTCTCCCTCCCCCCCGTCCTCCTTTCACTCATCAAAAACTAGGAGGAAGGCTCACCGCCTTCAAGGACATTTGGGTCTCTATAACTAAGAACCAATGGGTCTTAAAAAATAATTTCTCAGGGATACAGATTCTCCTTCAGCGAACTCCCTGTTTCAAGAGGGCACCCAGGCCTCCCCCCAAACCAGCGGGCAGAGGCATTTAAATAGGTCCAAACTCTAATATCTCAGGGGCAGTAGAACCTGTCCCTCCAGATTAAACAGGAAAAGGTTTTTACTCCAGACTATTCCTTGTTCTTAGAAAAGAGGGCACTTGGCACCCCCATCCTGGATCTATCCAAACTGAACACCTCCTTGGTGGTCCCCAGATTCAAAATGCTAACCTTGCAGCAGCTCTTGCCTATGCTCACACAAAATGCCTGGCTTGTGACACTAGACCTAAAAGATGCCTTCCTCCACACCCCCATTAGGGAATCATGCAGAAAATTTCTGCGCTTCAGACCAGGCTATCAACACTTTCAGTTCTCTGCACTGCCTTTTGGCTTATCTACTGCTCCCAGAGTATTCACCAAATCCTTGGCCCCGGCTATACCATTCTACAGACAGAGAAATATACAGATTTACCCTTACCTGGACGTCTGCCTCATTCAGGCAGAGTGCAAAGAAAAGTTGTTCCAGGACCTTCTTTTTGTCAAATCACTCCTAACTTCCCTAGGGTTCACCATCAACGAGAAAAAATCAAAGAAAAACCCCACCAGAAAAATTGTTTTCCTGGGAGCTGTGCTAGACACAGCAACCCAAATGGCCTTCATATCCCCAGAAAAGCAGAGCTTCCTGCCTCTCTACTTCACTCAGCTGGCTTCCAGAAGTCACCTCACTGCGAGGAAGTTCCTGCAAGCCCTGGGATACATGGCATCTTGCATCCTTCTCATCCCTCTCGCCAGGCTCCACATGTGAAAACTTCAGTGGTACGTAAAGAAACTTTGGTGTCAGCACTCTCAGTCCCTAGAGATCACTCTCCCTCTGATCCCCTGTATAAGGGCCGAATTTCTCTGGTCGGCAGAGGCCTGTGCCATGAACAAGGCTCTTCCCTTCATCCTCCGCCCTTCCAGCCAGACTATCACCACCGACGCCTCAGACTTTGCTTGGGGTGCTCACCTAGTGGGCAGGTGTACCCAAGGCCTTTGGAATGCCCAGCAACTTCACTTGCGCATCAACCAGAAAGGAATGATGGCACTGCAAAAGGCTCTGACTTCCTTCAAACCCCATCTCAAGCCAGGGGTCCTCCTTATAAAAACAGACAACACCACAGTAATGTGGTACATCAACAAGCAGGGGGCACCCAATCTTACCCCCTGTGCAGATTAGCCATGAGTCTCTGGCTGACAGCCACCTCCATGGGGCTATATCTAATTGCCCGATACTTACGGGGATCAACAACACTCTGGCGGACCACCTCAGCAGCAACTTACTGGACCCCCATGAATGGCAGCTCCACAAAGAAATCTTTCTGCAAATCACCCAGGAATGGGGTACCCCAGAAGTGGAACTCTTTGCCTCGCACCTCAACCACCAGCTGCGCAAGTTCTGTACCAGGGAGTATCACCTCCTAGCATGGAAGGTGGATGCCTTGAGCTTCCCCTGGAGCTCCCTCTTTGTGTATGTATACCCTCCTCTGCCTCTTATTCCCAAGGTTCTGATCAGAATAAGAGAGGAGAGACCAAAGGCCATCCTCATTGCTCCAGATTGGCCCAGACAGCATTTGGGTACCCCTTCTTACGCAGTCTGAGCTTACAGCCCCTAAAGCTGCTTCCCCTGATGTCAGACCTCTTGACCCAGGAGAGGGGAAAGGTACTGCACCCAGACCTACATACTCTCAAACTTTCAGCATGGCTTATACACTAAAAACTCACAAGGAGTCCCTGTTAAGCAAACAGGTCCTGGACATCATCACAGAGGCCAGAAGGCCCAGCACAAGAAAATCATATGCAGGAAAATGGAAAAGATTCTGCTCCTGGAAACAATTTAAAGGAGGCAGTACCTCCCAACCTTCCATCCCTCTTTTCTTGGATTACCTAGCAGAGATGCTCAATAGTGGACTCTCTTTCTCCTCTATTGAAATCCATGCCTTGGCCATCTGTGCCCATTATGATTCAGACCCACCCCTCTTCTCTCATCCTTTGAGAAGCAATTCCTCAGAGGGGCTTCTAATATCAGGCCTCCCCGAAGGTATCCGACGCCACCCTGGGACTTGAATTTTGTGTTAGAAAAACTAGCCATCTGATGTTGTTAATCTTCAGTCATTCCTTACTGATGGGGGTTATGGGTTCCATCCTCGGAACCGAGCCGGCCAATATCAAGCTTGCGTCAGCCAAAAACTCTCAAGCCAAAGTCCTACCCAGAATGCTCTGCTCCCTGTTACCTCAGATCTCGTTTGCCGCATTGCTGTACAACCGTGTCAAGCCACTCTCTCAGCTAAGTGTCTAATTTTTGAAAGTTTTATACATTGTTAAATATTTTTAAATAGTTTATACTAATATTTTCCTACCCTATCGTATACTTTAGACTCTCTCCCTTTAGTCTTTTCCCTTTATTATCTTTTTTTCTTACCTTTGAGGTAATTCTTCATTACCATCGTTGATAATCCTTCCTTTTCTCTTCTTACTGTTTGGGTAACCTTTCCTCTTCCTTTTGGTACTGTTGTTCTTCTCCATATCATTATGTCGGATAAGAAAAATAGCATTGGTTTCAAGCAGTGTAAGGATTGCGACCGTAAGTTACCCTTTTTCAATGGCCAAGACTTATGTATCTACTGCCTGAATGTCTCCCACCTTACTGTGGATCCCCCGTGTGGGATTTGTAAAAATTTCTCTACCAGGACTCTTAAGAGGAATAAGTTAATTTTGAAAGGTCTTCTCAAGTCTTCTTTCTCTGAGGCTATTTCTGGTCGCAGGGCTCACTCCCTCCTGTTAAAGTCCATAAGAGGCCTTCTTCCTCTTCATCATTGAAGTCACTCCCCTCTTCTCCCTCTGGAGATCGTTGGGAGTTGACTCATAAGAAGGTGAAATTGATTACTACTTCAGCGCTGCCACCTGTGACCCTGTTGGCTCCAGGCTCAGCGCCGCCCCAAATGATTCTGGCTCCAGCCATGTCTTCCTTATCGATACTGGCACTGGTGTTCTTGGTGCAGACAACTACAGTTCCGTCGCAGCCCTTACCGGCACCATCCATGCAGGTACAGTCCCCTTCAGCACTGTTGGTACAATCCCCTTCGGCTCCGAGTATGACTTTTCTGTACTCCACGGCGCAGACATTTTCAGCACAGACATGTTCTTTGGTGCAACCCTTCTCGGCACCGTCATTATTACTGGTGCAGACACTTCTCTCGACGGCACCATATCCATCGGGGCCGACTTTTGCCTTTACAGTGCAAACACTTTCAACTACTATGGCGCTGACATCATCGCCGCAGACTACTTCCACCCCATTTTCTTCGGTGCAGACGTCCTCTGTTCCAGGCTCTGCACCTATTGAATTAGCAAGGACCAAGTATTCTCCTTCATTGGATACATTTGCTGGCAGTCAATGTAGTCCTTTTCTAGAAAGGCCAGAATCGCCATCAGCTTTCTTCATGAGGTCAACCAAGAGTCTCTCTGAACAAGATGTGTTGCGGCTTGTTGACCAGTTGCTTGTGGTCAGAGGTCTCTCACCCGAAGTCCACGTTACCTGCTTCAAGTGAATGTATATCTTCTCAAACTCCAACGTACATTCTTCCTTCGACTTCTACCCAAGTTTCGAAGCCTATTACTCTGACAGCAGCTTCCTTTCCGACTCCAGTAGTGGATCGCACTTTGGAACCGGAGTCATCCTTGTGGCCCTGGGCATCGGCCTCTTCTCAGGCCAGTGTGGGGGAGGGCATTCCTGGTTCCACGCCGATTTTTTTCTATGGCACCCTCCAGGGATTCTGTCTCCCTCATGGTTCACGGTCCTCTTGAGACTCCTGGTCTGGGGGTGGACTCGTTGGGGCGGGGTGTGATCCCGGTTCCGAGGCTGTAGTGCTCTGTTCCGGGCTTTCATCCCTCCTTGGGTGGGCCAGCCGGCCTTCCAGGCCATGGAGAGTGCGCTTGCCTCTGGTGCAATTCCCACATGTCAGAGTCCTCTCCCCACTCTGTGCCACAACTGTCACAAGCCACAACCACCGGCCACAAGGGCCTCAGGTTTCTCCTCCTCAGGAGACCCCCTCTTTGCAGTGTTCCCCAGAACCTCCCACTGAGGAAATACCCCGCAAAGTGTCATGCAAGAGGAAGCACATGGACTCCACTGAGGAGTCATTGATTGAAGATATGAATTTTGATGACGGGGAAGGGTCCCCATGATCACCCTCTGGTGAGGTGTCCTTTGGTGACATCCTCGAGATCCTTAGACAGAGGGTTGACTGGAAGTCCTCTAATCCTTCCTCTGAGGAATCCGTATTCCTTCAGGCTTTTTGTACCCGGCCCCCTACCTCCTGGGTTACCCTGCCTGCCGATGAACTCATCCAGCTCATCGTCCAGTGTGCAGTGAAGGCTCCTGACACCCTGGAAGCGATACCAAGGAGACCGGATAAAATATTATCGCCCCCAGCTGAGCACCCACATTGGTCACTAGGCTTCCAGTAGATGCTGTGGTGGTGGCAGCTGCAACTAAGGAGTTGGCAGAAGAGAGCCAAACTGTCCATCTACCCAACAAGGAGTCCCGGGTGATTGACAGACTAGAGAAGCGTGTGTTTGCTTCATCAACCTTCGCTGTAAGGTCTTTGAACTATTTGGCACACTTTACCAGGCTTCAGAGGGATCTTATCAACCAGCTCTCTGAAACCTTGGCAGGAGCTGTTTCTGACGAGGTCCGGGAGAACATGGCTTCTCATATAGCCACCCTAGAGTCCATTTCCAACTCTTCCATGCGTCTTATTTCTCACGCAACGGAAGGGGCGGCTAGAGCTGCAGGCGCAGGTATAGTCACCAGACATGCCTGGATGCGCCTTTGTGGACTCCTTTAAGGCTTCCTTCATGAATGCCCCCATCGAGGCTGGTTCTTTGTTTGGCCCTAAAGTGAAAGACACGCTTGCAAGGTATGAACTAGGTGGCAAGACCCTGTCTGCTATTGGTGTCAGACACTCCACTCCTCAGCGATTCTACTCCAGAAATTAGTGGAGCGGGAAGATGTGGCATAGGAAATCACAGGGCTCTTTCTTGGATGCACATGCCGAGTTCTCCCCTAGAGGCAGGGGGGGAAACTCCAATGGAAGACGCCTTTTTCGGGGCAGAGGAGGTCCGTGAAGCTGAGGTTCCAGAGATTCCTTCTCTGGTCGGCCCTATCAGTGCTCCTGAAGCGTTGCCCGACTGGTCACCTCTGGAAGCGATCGGGGGTCATTTTTCGTTGTACCCTGCTGCCTGGCAAACTATAACCACCGACTCTTGGGTACAACGGATAATATCCAGAGGCTATCGCATCCCCTTCCATCTTTTCCAATCTCATCCATAGTATTACGTGACGTTCCACCCAGTCAAATGAAAGCAGCAGCACACGAAATCCAAAAGCTGCTACAAAGAAAAGAGTCATCCAGACTGTCCCCCGACCAGCTAGGATCCAGTTTTTACTCAAGGTTCTTTTTAGTGCTAAAAAAGACAGGGAACTGGGGACCAATTCTGGATCTCAGCACACTGAACAAATTTGTAAAAACAGAGAAATTTCAGATGGTCACGGTTCAGTCTATCCTTCCTCTTCTGGAAGAAGACAATTGGATGTTCTCTGTAGATCTTGAAGATACGTATTACCACATAAAAATGGACAAACACTCAAGAAGATATCTCCGCTTCTGCATATGAGCCAGTCACTACTATTTTCGAGCTCTGCCCTTCAGTCTGTCTACAGCCCCCAGAGTGTTCACCAAATACATGGCCGTGGTTATCGCTCACTTGCGACTTCAAGGATTCCAGGCAGTTCCATATCTAGACAACTGGCTCCTCACCGCCCCCACCAAGCGTCTACCAGAAGAAGCCCTGCACTGCACTGTCCTAACAGCTCAAAGCCTGGGAATCCATATAAACTGGGAGAAATCCAACAGGACCCCAACTCAGTCTTTGGAATTTATAAGGGTACTGTTAGACACAAGAAATTGCACAGCATCCCTTCCGGATCACAGGCTTCAGAGAATAAGGCAACAGGTTCAACCACTACTCTGTCACCACAAATCTCCCACTCGAGCTATACTCCAACTCTTGAGGTCAATGGTAGCCTCGATCACCGTTGTTCCTCTGGCCAGATTCCACATGAGGCACGTTCAGTGCCTACTTCTCACTCAGTGGTACCCTCTACAACATCCTTTGTCTTTTCAGGTAAGTGTAACTCAGAGATGCAAGCAAGAATTACTCTGGTGGACGTCTCGAAATCCCCAACAATGGTTTCGCCCTTTCAACCCCCATCAACCGATAGCCACGGTGACCACGGATGCCTCCTTGATGGGGTGGGGGGGCTATGTCAAGGAAACTCGGTCCAAGGCACCTGGTCTGAGACAGAGGCTCTTTTGCATATCAGTCTCCTGGAACTGAGGGCGGTGCTACTAACGTTGCAAATATTTCATTCCATCCTTCCATCAGGGACTATTGCGATCCATTCAGTCAACATGACAGTGGTGTGGTACATCAACAAACAAGGGGGCACCAGATCTTACCCGTTATGCCGATAGGCCTTGAGAATATGGCAGTGGGCGATAGCTTCCAACCGCTTTCTAATTGCAATGCACATTCTTGGGAGCTCCAACGGGATAGCGGACAAATTGAGCAGGTTCATTCTGCAACCTCACAAGTGGTCCCTCAATCCTATAATAGCGGCAAAAATCTTCAACCGCTGGGGCCAATCTTGCTGTGACCTATTTGCCTCCCTAACCAACCACAAGTGCAGCAACTATTTTGCTCTGATCTCCCCTCGGCGCAGTCACCGAGAGACGCTCTAGTCCACGCTTGGCCTTGGGTCTACTTTATGCTTATCCTCCTCTTCCCCTCATCTCTCAATTTCTGAAGAAAGCACGACAGTTGAACAGCAAAGTGCTCCATATTGGCCTTGACAAGTCTGGTTTCACCTGCTAGATCAACCGTGAATCCTCAATCCATCCCCAACGTTGATCTCCCATCCGCAGGGTCTGAATCACCCCAATCTAACAACCCTGAAACTGACAGCTTGGTTTCTCCACTTCCAATGATTGCCAGGCATGAAAACCTCTTGTCCCCTGTGCGCAATATTCATATTGCATCTCATAAATCGTCCACCAGACTAATCTATCTTAACAAATGGAAAACGTTCTCTCTATGGGCAGCGAATAAGCAGTTAGACCCCTTGTCAGCCCCTGTTTTGGTGGTACTGGTTTACTTATCACATCTTTTCCACTCTGGGGTGTCTGCCTCTACTATTCGTGTGCATTTAGCTGCCATCTCAGATTTCCACATTGGTTTTCAAGATTCTTCACTTATGTCACACAGATTCTGTAAAACTTTCTTGAAAGGGGTTATCCACCTAAAACCTCCCTTTAGAGAACCGGTACAACCTTGGGATTTGGCATTGGTTCTGCAAACTCTTAACAGCTTTCCCCTTTGAACCTGCGGCTTCACGTGATGTAAAATATCTATGTTGTAAAACTTTGTTTCTGATTGCAGTCAAATCGACCAGACGCTTGTCAGAACTTCAAGCCTTATGCATCAAACCTCCTATTCCATAAGGATAGGGTGTCATTGAGAACTAATTCTTCCTTTTTACCAAAAGTGGTGTGAGAGCGGTCTGTCAACCAATCTATTGACCTTCCAGTGTTCTTTCCTAACCATTCTAACAAGGGAGAGTATTGCCTGCACTCCTTGGATGTTCATAGGCAAATACGATTTTGTCTGGACATAACAAAATCTACCTGTAAATCAGACCCAACTGTTTCTGACTTTTTCTGGAAATAGATGAGGTCAATCTGTATCAAAAGTTACCTTGGCTTCATGGTTGAGAAATTGTATTATCTTTATCTACAAAAAAAAAAAAAAAATCATCTTGCTTCATAGAGTGAAAGCTCATTCTACAAGATCAATGGCAACTTCAGCAGCTTTTCATGCTAAGGCTTCCCTCAATGATATCTGCTCAGCTGCATCTTGGGCCAAACCTCGTATCTTTATTCTTCATTACAAATTGGACTTGGCCTCCAGAGGTAGAGCATCCTTTGGCTCCATGGTGCTCAGGAATGTCCTTCCATGAGGGCCACCTAGAGATACAGGTAGCTGGGGACTCTGTCCCATCAGTAAGGAATGAACGAAAATCAACAACATCAGATAAAGAAGTTATGTTTTACCATAACGTTCCATCTGTGTTGTTGATCTTCATTCATTCATTACTTCCCACCCACCACCCCCCTTTCAGAGGTTCCTGGTTGATCTCATGTGCTCTTTTATTGTAGGTCTGTTATGACCAGAGGTAGCCTCTACTCTTATCTATCAACTAACAAACTCGATCTGAGGTAACAGGGAGCAGAGCCGAGGACGGAACCGATAACCCATCAATAATGAATGAACAAAGATCAACAACACAGATGGAATGTTATGGTAAGACATAACTTCTTTTTTCTTCTGGTGCTCTCTAATTGTCTTTTTGTTTCCTATCATGGGAATGAGTCTAAGCAGGTGTTCCACTTAAAGGCTAACCGTCATTATTATTAATTCTACCTGCAGGTGTATTGACGATCCATTTTCACTCCTCACTTTTGTAGGTCATTTTCTCTTTCGCTCTCTGTTTTAGCTTTGTTTAGTTCTCTCTTATTCTTCTCTGCTGATTTTCTGTCATTTCTAACCTAAGTATCTTACTTATGCTCCCTCCCATTTCTTTGTTTGAGTACTGTCAGTTGCCCAGTCTCTGTAATCCCATTTGATGTTGTTCTGTTCTCATGTTCATAACAGTAGGGAGGTTGCTGCCTGCAGCACCAGACTGCAGTGAATGTCAAACTCCTGATCGTCAGCTCGAGAAGCAGTTTGCTCGCTTTATTCATACGACCGATACAGATCAGTGCCCTGTTGGGTTTTTTGTTATCCTTTGTCGGGTTTTTTGTTATCCTTTGTCTAGATGTTCATGTTATGCTGCTGCAGTCATCACACTTGGGTTATCCTGCCGTCAAGCGGTCCTGCAGTCGGACCGAATTCCAAAGTCTTGGTCCAGCGTCGGTTGCTGTCGCTTCTTCCCTGACGTCAGAGCGCCAGGGGTATATCAGAGGCATCCGACACCATTTTCTTCAGTCTTTCATGCCGCACGGTGCCCGAAGCAGAAGCAGTTCGCAAGTGCCGGTCAGCCGCCACCTGAGATTTTCAAATCAAGTTTCAGTCCGAAGTCTTCAAAGCTAAGTACCCCGTTGGGGAACCTTTTCTTGCCTCAGTCCGATGTCAGAAAAGTTAACAATTGCATTTCTTGTGGGAAGCAAATACCTCATAAGGACTTTCATTCTTTTTGTATACCTTGCCTAGGACCAGACCACAACGTCACTGGTTGTCAGTTTTGTGCTAGGTTCAATAAGTGAACTATAAAGCGATGCTTTGACTTCACACGACACTACTTCGGTAGAAAATTTAATTACACTATGCCGTTGGAGCAACAGACTACCGGCGTGCATAAAAAACACAAAGATAAAGACAGGCAGCCTAGATCCAAGCCAGACTCCGAGGCCTCGGCTGGGCCGGTCGCAGGTTCTCCGGTTTTCAGTGAGGCGCCTACGCAGCCCCTGGCTACCACTGAATTGGATCCTCAGACCACTTCGGATCCCCCAGCAGAGAGTTCTAGGCCGACGCAGCCATTTTCTTTAGGCCCTACCGATGACATTGCAGTAGGAGAAGCCGGTGCTGTAGAAACACCTTCAGTTTCTGAAGGTGTCTTCAGACCGACTACTCTCACCATAAAATCTTATGCTAAGCTTAAGACTCCTCTAAAACCAAAAAAGCCTACACTTCAGTCTCCAGGTCAAGGCCCTATGCCCAAGAAACAGATGCTTAAAATGGCAGAAGATTTGATTTCTTTGATTAGGGGTTCCCAACCCCCCCCCCCCGACAAAAGGCCTAGACAAGAGGAGGATTATGCCTCCTCTGATCAAGTGTCTGTTTCCTCAGGCTCCTCTGAGGAACAGGATTACTCCTTTCCCCCTTATGAAGATTCTGATGCTGAGGACTCCATTCCCTCAGCTTCTCCCCCTGAAGATTATTCCTTTGGGGAAACCTTACATACCATGAGGGAACATTTCCACTGGGAAGGTCAGGACTACTCCGACTCAAAGAAAAGGCTAAGAGAGTTTCTTTTACTCCCCCAGCACAGTCCACTTGCTATCCCCCCAGTTTTGGACATTGTGGATGATGTTTTCTTAGAATCTAGTCTAAATCCAGATTCTCTGCCTCCTGCTCCAGCCAAACCAGATAGTTACTATAGAGTGCCTGACTCACACAAATTCCTATACAAAAGCCCTGTTGCTGATCCAGAGACAATCTCCCAGGGTCCCAAAGGGGCTAAGGCTTCTATGGCTAAAAATCCTGTACCCTCTGAAAAGGACTTCAGAGCACTAGATAGGTGGGGGAAGAAGGTTTACACCTCAGCTACTCTAGCTATGAGAGCACTAAATTGTCAATTTCACATGCTTAAATACCAGCAATTCCTAATGTCTCAAATAAAACAAAAGATGGGTACGCACCCTCAACAGTCTGAATTCAAGGAAATGCAAGATCTGTTGCATGCAGCTGAACAGGTCGGCAGACATACTTTACAATGTGGTTTTGATGCCTTGGAAGCTTCCTCTAGGGAAGCTGTTACTGGGTCTGTTATACGTAGGCATGCTTGGTTAAAGGAACAATCTCTGCCTGATCATGTTAAAGCAAAGTTACTGGATGCACCCTTACAGCAGGATGTCTTATTTGGGGTTAAAGCAGAGGAGGTTTTAAAGAAAATGGAGGATAAGGCAAAATCTATGCAGACGGTCAAAGATTTCTTACAGGTACAGCCCCCACGCTTCAGCAGAAATTGGCCAACAAAAAATTGGTCCTTTCCAGCTTCTGACAGACCACAGAGGGTTACATACAGGCACCCAAGGGGCAGAGGATAAGCACAAATCCCTTACAAACCTCACCAATGGGGCACTGCAACACAGAAGGGAGGAGAAGACGGGTCCAAAACTACTAGAAGGCAAACACAATGACTTAAACCTCAAACTGCCTAGCAAAACTCTCTTGGCAGCTCCCTTGGGAGGAAAATTAGCACTTTTTTCAGACAACTGGCACATCATCACAAAGGACAAATGGGTCCTAGACATTATCTCACACGGATACAGATTCCATTTCCACACCTTGCCAAGGATAAAAGGAATTTCAAACCCGCCACAAAATCAATGGGCAGAGGCACAAAAACAAATTACAGCTCTCATGGACATGAGAGCCATTCAACTGGTACCTACACAGGAGCAAAGCCAAGGATTTTACTCAAGGCTCTTTCTAGTCCCCAGAAAGGACAAGGCTTGGAGACCCATTCTGGACCTTTCAATTTTAAACACCTTCTTGCAAGTACCCAAATTCAAGATGCTAACACTACAGCAGCTTCTTCCCATGTTGGGCAAGAAAGCTTGGCTAGTAACGTTGGACCTCAAGGAGGCATACCTGCATGTCCCTATCAGACAAAATTGCAGAAGATACCTCCGTTTCATTGCAGGTTCAACCCATTACCAGTTCTCTGCACTGCCCTTTGGCTTATCTGCTGTGCCCAGGGTCTTCACAAAATGCCTGGCACCAGTAATTGCATACTGCAGACAAGGAGGAATTCAAATATACCCATACCTGGACGACTGTCTCATCCAAGCAGAAAGCAAGGACATTCTCTTACAACACCTGACTTTTGTAAAACATCTTCTAAGTTGCCTAGGGTACGCAGTAAATGAAAAGAAATCAAAACTAGTGCCCTCACAAAATATGGCATTCCTGGGTGCCAGCTTGAATACAACGGCCCAGATGGCTTATCTGACGCCAGACAAACAACTACAACTAACTCAATACTTCAGAACAATGGCAACAAAGACCCAACTCCCTGCAAGAAAAATTCTGCAGGCCTTGGGCTTCATGGCATCTTGCATACTACTAATACCATTTGCAAAACTGCATATGAGGAAATTACAGTGGTACCTAAAAAGTGTATGGACTCAACACAGCCACAGCTTGGAAACAATGATACCTCTCGTTCCCTGCCTTCAACGGGAGTTTCTATGGTGGTCACAGGCATGTCACCTCAACAAGGGTCAGCCTTTGACCCAACCCCCAGCCAGGCAAACTATGACAACAGATGCATCGGACTATGCCTGGGGGGCACACATGGCAGGACGGTGCGTTCAAGGCATATGGACTGCAGATCAAAGGAATCTGCACATCAATCAAAAAGAAATGCTGGCTGTACAAAATGCTCTGACAGCCTTCAAGGACCTCTTACATCCAGGACAGCTTATCATAAGGACAGACAACACCACAGTAATGTGGTACATAAACAAGGGGGTACACACTCCTACTCTCTATGCAGGCAAGCAATGACCTTGTGGAACACAGCACTGGCTTACCAAGTTCAATTACAAGCTCAATTCCTGCCAGGAAAAAAGAACACATTGGCAGACGACCTAAGCAGAAACATCATGGATCCCCACGAGTGGAAACTGGATCCACAAGTATTTGCAATGATAGCTCAAAAATGGGGGCTCCCAGACATGGACCTGTTTGCCAGCCCTCAAAACTATCAGCTAACAAAATTTTGCACAAGGACTTTTCACCATCAAGCTTGGAAAGTGGCCGCACTCTCATTCAGTTGGAAAATGCTAACAGTATATGCCTTTCCTCCATTACCCCTTCTCACAAAGGTGCTACTGAAAGTCAGGATGGAGAGACCCCAAATGATACTCATTGCCCCAGACTGGCCACGCCAGCACTGGTACCCACTATTAAGGAATATGGCCCAGGGCCCACCATGGATTCTCCCACAAATTACCCACCTTGCTCACACAGCAAGACAATCAGATACTACACAGCCAGCTCAAATCCTTAAACTTGGCTGCATGGCAAATCACTTAAGCAACCAACCAGCTCCTGTCTCACAAGCGGTTATGGATGTTATTCTGGAGGCCAGGAGGCCCAGCACCAGGAACGCGTACTCAGACAAATGAAAAAGGTTTTGCGCCTGGAACCAAGCTAAAGGCCAAAATACCCTTCAGCCTGACATACCTCAGATTCTGCAATATTTAACTGAGATGTTATACAAAGGGCTTTCTTTTTCACCTATTAAAATCCACGCCTCAGCTATTTCTGCTCACTGCAACACGGATCCTCCCTTATTTTCACATCCACTCCTAAGGCAGTTTCTCAGAGGGGCCAAAAACATTTGGCCTCTCAGGAGAGCACCAACACCTACTTGGGACCTCAACTTTGTTCTGGAAAAACTCACGCTACCTCCTTTTGAGCCAGCTTTCTCAGCTGACTTAAAGTTTATATCATGGAAGACTTCCCTGCTGCTAGCAATTACTTCAGCTAGAAGAGTTTCAGAGCTTTAGAGCCTTTCCTCATTTTTCATCAAGACAGTTTCTCTACGAACTAACCCCTCCTTTATGCCTAAGGTGGTATCCAGTGTGGCTCTAAATCAAACCATCCATTTACCCACCTTCTTTCCAAATCCACAGAACAAAGGAGAAAGACTCCTGCATTCCTTGGACATTCACAGGCAGCTACGTTACTTCTTGGATAAAACTAAGGTTTTCAGAAAATCTGACCAACTTTTTGTATCCTATGCTACAGCATCACAAGGAAAGGCCATCTCAAAACAGACCATTTCCAAATGGATAGGACATTGCATACATTTTTGCTACACCCACCATGGAAAACCAGTTCCTGCTAGCATAAGGCCCCGCTCTATCAGGGCAGCAGCTACATCTACAGCCTTCCTCAGGGGGGTGCCAACCAAGGATATTCTGGAAGCTGCAACTTGGAGTTCAGTACATACCTTCACCAAAGATTACCACTTACCATTTTACTCTAAGACTAGAACTGGCTTCGCCACTGCAATTTTGCAGGGCCTTCTAGCCTCCTCTAACCCTGTTTGACTCCACCTCCCTTCCTTAGCTTTGGGATTCTACCCAAGTGTGATGACTGCAGCAGGGTAACACGATGAACATAGTACAGTTTTGTACCTACCATAAATGTAGATGTCGAGTATATACCCTGCTGCAGTCCAGGTTACCCTCCCTCCATCCCCTCTGAACTAGCTGAACTTATCTCTACCACTCTGTCCTATACTACCTCTGTGGTGTATTTGCTTGTGCCTAAGGGTTTTGTTTTATTTTTCATATAGCTTCCCTGCTATTTCAAATGACTAAATTACTGTACTGTTAAAAAAAAAAATATGAATATATAGCTTAGGCTATTTGTTTTTTACCTGTTTTTTTTTCGCTGTATTTTCTACTACACTAAAATGTATGCATTGTTGCTTAAATGTTTAACCTTGTTTTAATTGTGGAGCTTTTCTCCCCGGGCCTCCACTGAAAATGGAAATTATCCAGCTGGACTAGCCCGGTCAACAAATGTAAAATAAAATAAAAAATAAAATAAAATAAATAAATAAATAAATACATGCGTGTATATATATATATATATTTTTTTTTTTTTTTTTTTGCCTACCTATTAGGGGCACTTGACATCTGAGGCAAGAAAAGCTGAAGAAAATGGCGTTGGATGCCTCTGATATACCCCTGGCGCTCTGACGTCAGGGAAGAAGCGACAGCAACCGATGCCAGACCAAGACTTTGGAATTCGGGCCGACTGCGGGACTGCCTGACGGCAGGATAACCCAAGTGTGATGACTGCAGCAGGGTATACACTCGAACATCTACATTTATGGTAGGTACAAAACTGTACTTTTTCAGATGTACATGTCCAGTAGAAAGGGGAAGTGTGCTTGTGGGAGACAAATTCATCACAAGGATACGCACAATCAGTACGTTTTTTGCTTAGGTGAAGCCCATGACCATATGTCTTATTCGATCTGTAAATCTTTTGTACCAAAAACTCTTATCAGCCGTCTGGCTGCTTTGAAACTATATTGTTGAAATGATATTTGGAAAACCAAAGACTTCGGCGCCTAGTGCTAGGAATGGAGGGTGGAGCAGGCACTTCCGATGAGCCACCTTGGAAGAAGCCCAAAAAAGTTAGGCCCAATTCCCACCCTGCATCTCAGGCATCCGGTGAGGCTCTTGAGGCATAAGAAAGCTCGGTTCTTCATCGGACCTCCATTTCTCAACCTATATGCTAGGAACATCAGTGGAAGCCAGGTTGGCGGAAACTATGAGTACGTCCGCTGAGGTAGAACAGCCATCAGCTCCTGATGGCGGAGGAGAACCATGGCTCGTGGTGTCAGAGATGCCTACTCCTACCCTACCATTCTCCCAGACCACGGCTGCTAAACAGACACAGCCATCCACTCCTCTGAAGAGGAAACAGAAGATGAAACACTCAGAACAACAAGCTGTTCCTGGGTGGAAAGTTTTTTCTCAGATCCTTTTCGGGGTATTTCAGGCCCTTCAGACACAACTACCCCAGTCTGCTGTCCCTCCATTGCAGGCCTTGTAGGTATCAGAGGAAGAATATTCCTCCTCTGAGGAATCCTTGATCTACTCCTCACAGATTGATTCCCCAAAGGACTTTATCTTTCCTGAGGAAGAGGATTCCATCAGCCCTGAGTCTCCAGGAGATGAGTTCACTTTTGGAGATACTATCCCTCTTATGAGGGAACATTTTAAATGGCAGGCCTCGGATGTCTCTGACACAAAGAAGAGGTTCTTTGATTTACTCCAAATGGAGGAACCCTCCCCTTCTGCTGTCTTCCCTTTACTTCCGGGATTTCAAGATGCCTTTCTGGCTGCTTCCCAGGCCCCTGATTCCCAACCTCCAGCTGCCAAATGTCCAGACCGGTTCTACAAAGTGCCTCAAGACACTCAGTTGCTTTTTAAGAACCCTTCAGCAAACCCTGCAGTAATAGAAGTTTCTACTTATAAATCGTCCAGACAGCTCCCTTCTTCTCTTTACCCTACTGACAAGGACAGTAAGTTCATGGCTAGACTAGGTAAGAAGGTCTGTACCTCCTCTACTCTTGCTATTAGTGCCCTTAATTACCAAACCCACATGACAAGATTTGTCTTGGACACTCCCTCCAAGGCCTCAGCACTCCTACCTGAGGTAGTAGACTCGGCTGACAAGACACAACTCAACACCCTTCTTTCCACAGCATCCCAAGTGACTAGGCACTCCATAAAGTGCAGCTATGATGCTGTGGAAGCCTCCTCAAAATTGCCAGCTTCTGGATCTGTTCTGAGGATATATTCCTGAGTGAGACTACAAGCCCTACTTTTGGATGTTCAAACCAAATTGCTAGACACCCCTCTGGATAATAAGGCTCTCTTCATACAAGCCTCAGCAGAAATACTCAAATCCCTTCAAGAAAAGGGAAAGGAATTAGAAAATCTGAAACATTTGCTGGTGTCACCTATCCCCAGATACCACAGGAATTATCCACAAAGCACTAGCTTCCTTAGGAGGCAGTCTGCTCATTCTGCTCCACCCCAGGCAAAGGGAAGAAGGCAACCTAGGAAACACTCCACTCCTAGAACTCCCTCCCCCCCCACGCCTCTTCCACTTCTTTTCAGAGTCGATCTGACCAGACCAGACCACCTACACTGTGATTCAAAGTCTCTACATCCCAACACCCCCATCTCCCTTCATCTCACCCTTTCCCTATCCTCCTGGCGGAAGATCACATCAGAAAAATGGGTCCTCTTCATTATTCAGAGAGGTTACTTTATGACTTGGTGGACATTGACTCCTTCTAGGGGATACCCCAACCTGCATCAAACCAGATTCATCTCTTCCCCTTCATTCTCCACCAATTACAGGCTCAGGGCACCATAGAAAGGGTACCTACCCAACAGAGAAACATGGGCTATTACTCAAGAGTGTTTCTTTTCCCAAGGAAAGATGGTCCTTAGAGACCAGTTCTAGATTTATCTCTTCTGAACCTTTTCCTCAAGGTCCACACCTTCAGAATGCTGACCTTGCAGCTACTCTTCCGTCTTATCTCAAACCAGACCTTCATGGTAGGTCTGGATTTGAAGGGCACCTACCTTCATATTCCCATACACCCAGACTACAGGAAATTCCTACTCTTTTCAGTAGGTTCCTTGCATTTTCAATTCTCAGCATTATCTTTTGGGCTTTCCACAGCACCTCAGTATTTACAGAGTGCCTAGCTCCAATGTTTGCCCACAGCATAACTCGGAATTCAAATATACCCATACCTAGATGACCTGTTAATACTTCACCAGGACTGTCAAACCCTATACCACCACCTGCAAAGGGTGACCTTTACCCTGGCAGAGTTAGGGTTCACTGTAAATAAGGTAAAATCCCACCTGACTCTCACTCAAGACCTAATTTTCTTTGGGTGCAGGATCAGAACAGACAGGATGACAGTCTTCATACCAGATCAGAGGATAACAGGCCTCACCCTGTACTTCAAAAACCTTCTCAGTCAATCTCATTTACCAGCCAGAGAATTCCTAAGAGTCTTGGGCCACATGGCATCCCTGATATCCATGCTCCCTCTGGGAAGACTACATATGAGGAAGATCCAGTGGGTTCTGAAACCTCAGTGGAGCCAGCACTTTCACCCTCTGGATATCCCTCTCCTACCATGCCTCAAGAAAGAACTACAATGGTGGATTTTCTGCTATCAACCACAACCAGGGCATTCCCCTACAGGTACCTCCCCATCACAGCAGATCTTTGCAGACGCCACAGATATAGGGTGGGGAGCGGTGCTTGTGCACAACCAAAAACAAAATACTGTGCAGGGAAAATGGTGTACTCTCAGACAAAGGGACATATCAACATCAAAGAAATGAGTGCAC
This sequence comes from Protopterus annectens, assembly GCF_019279795.1. NCBI lineage: Eukaryota > Metazoa > Chordata > Ceratodontiformes > Protopteridae > Protopterus > Protopterus annectens. The sequence goes on from NC_056738.1 coordinate 368,841,985, forward strand.
ATTCTCTAGCCCTGAAAACCTTCCAACAAGATCTGGTGTCAGGCACATTGAAAGTAATCACAGACAATACAACTGTCCTGTGGTACATAAACAAGCAGGGGGGATGAGATCTTACCCTCTCTGCAGTCTGGCCATTCAAATTTGGACCTTAGCATCAACGCTGCATATCCACCTGCAAGCAGTGTACATCCCTTCAGCAGAGAATGTTACGGCAGACACTCTCAGCAGCACTTCTGCACCCTCTCACGAATGGATGCTTCACAGATAGGTGTTCCTGGATCTTATTCACTGGTGGGATGTTCCGCAAGCAGATCTGTTTGTCTCCTCCCAGAAAGACAGATGCCTCTATTTTGCACAAGGAATCCACATCCCCAACCTTGGAAGGTGGACACCTTCTCTTTTTCTTGGGCGGGGATGTATCTCTATTCCTTCCCCCCCTTCACACTAATTCAGAAGGTTCTTCTGAAGATTGAGGGACAAACCAAAAATCCTACTGGTGCCCCCCTTTTGGCCAAGACAGCATTGGTTTCCCCTTCTCCTCCTTTTAGCCAAGGGCAATCATCACAGTTTACTTCACGAATTAGATCTACTCACACAGAACAGGGGATCCCTAGTACACACTCGGGTGACTAACCTCAGACTGACCTTATGGGTGATAGGGTTCTAATCCCCTTCAGACACCCTTACTCAGAGGACGTACTCAATGTTCTGCAAAAGGCCAGAAAGCTTAGCACTAGGAGAAACTATGTATCAAAAAGGAAAAGATTCTCCAGCTGGTATCAAAAGAAAAAACAGGACCCTTTTCTCATTCCTGTACCTATGGTCTTTTCTTATTTGTGTGAGCTACTTCATTCAGGACTAACATATTCCTCAGTTAAGGTCCACTTGTATGCGATTTCAGCTTGTCTGCTCTTGACTCCTCCTTTGGCATCTAGATTGGAAGTTAAGCTATTTTTGAAAGGGGTCCTCCACATCAGACCCCCTTGAAAACCTATACCTCCACCTTGGGACTTAAATTTTGTACTTGAGAAGCTTACATTACCACCTTTTGAGCCAGCACACTCAGCATCCCTCAAACTATGTTCCTTGAAAACAGTTTGCTGGTGGCTGTCACCACCAGGAGGGTATCAGAAATACAAGCCCTGATGGCCATTTCTCTTAACCTTATCTTCCATAAAGACAGAATCTCTCTTAGGACTAATCCTTCCTTCATGCCTAAGGTGGTTAATAAGCTCTCACTAAATCAGACCATTAACCTCCCTGTTTTCTACCCTTCTGCCCTCAACCTCAGAATTCCTCATAAAGGACTCTACATTCCTTAGATGCCCACAGACAACTTAGGTTTGGATTTGTGTAGGTAATACCTATCAGGAAATCTGACCAACTGTTCATCTCCTTTCACCCAAGGGCTTTAGAAAAGGCAGTCTCTAAACAGACTATATCTTCTTGGATCTCCAAGATCATCTGTACGTGTTTTTCCCTTCATGGCAAAGTTTTATCTAGGAATGTTGAAGCCCATTCCACCAGAGCAGCTGGGAAAGACTGCGCCTCTATCCTAGAAGCAGCTACTTGGGCATCACTTCATACTTTTACCAAGTATTACAAATTAGATTTGATCTCCAGGGCTAGAACTGCCTTTGTCAAATCTATCCTACAAGGTCTCATGGACCAAGGACCACATCCTTCCACCCAGTCTCATACCCAACAGCTCTGGTACTCTCCCTACTGTTATGAATACTGCAACATGAGAATAGAAGGACATAGAATAGTTGTGTAAGAATTTACCATAACTTTAAACGTCATTCTCTTCCGTGTTGCAGTATTCAGTCCCTCCCTCCTACCCCCCTCTTGTTTTCTCTCTCTACCTTTTCACCTGTTATTTCCTGGGGGGACATTGTCCCCCATCCAGGTAACCTCAGCAGCAGACACGGGCCTTTAAGGCACACCCTGGTCTGGTCCTACATGTGAGTCTGAAACTTTTTTTTTTATCTCTCCTCCTCTTACCTGACAAGGGTACTATTGTTTGCGGCAGTCCATTCTGAAGGGGTTACATGCAAACATCACTTTTATGGCCTACGTCGGTTTATGACTCTGACACCAGACGTCGCACGTACCTCCACCTCCAAAGACTTTGGTATACTGGCCTGATGTCAGGTGCTGCAGGCAGCAGCCTCCCTACTGTTATGAATACTGCAACATGGAAAAGAAGAACATCTAAGGTTATGGTAAGTTCTTACACAACTATTCTTTCCTCTCTGTCACCCATGTAGAATGGGTGAGTCATGATTTGCCCCTGCAGGTGGGCCTTCCCCCTCCAGGGAAAGAATGGCCTATTCAGTCTGTGACATCAAAGACTGCTTCTTCCTCCCAGAGCCTTGAACTAAGACATTTGATATTTAGCTCAGTGGATGTTATTAATATCAAGTTTCCCTAACTGGATGAAGCTAGGATGACATGAATGTCATCACCCATGTCATCCTGCCTTGTAAGCCAAGGGCATTTATGTCTCCTTAGCCTCTGTGTGTCAAAGGAAATAAACGGTCCCTGATAAAAGAATAAGGTATTAGTAAAGAAAGTGAGAACAGCAGTAGGATCGTGTTTACTGTACAAAGTGACCATTCTGTAGAGCTTAAAGTAACTTGTAACACAGGTTCATGGGTAGGTACTAGGCTATTGGCCCTAGGGCCTATATAAGCCTAGCCAATAAATGTACCTTGGCTTTCGCCACCCAAGAAAATTATTTTCCTGTGCCCCTGTCTAGCCGAGCCACATAACTGCTCCCCGGGGTGAATTTCCTATCTCCCATCCAATCATCAAGATTTTTCTTGAAGAGTGCTAATGAGGAGCTTTGTTTGATATAGATAGGTAGTTTGTTGCAGAGTATGGGAAGTCTCTGGGACAGGAATCTATCCCTCGAGCATGTTCTATTTATTGTGGTGACAAGGTTTAGGTCCCTAGAGCATGTAGCTTGGAGGGATTGGGATTTCTTTAAGTGGAGCATGTCCAACAGCTCTGGGTTTGACATAGCTTTGTATGTTAGGCAGAGATCGCCTCTGAGCAGGCGATATGCAACGGAGTAAATCTGGAGTTTTTTTAGATGGTCTGCGTAGGGCATCTTTTTGAGGCTGATAATCCTCTTTGTGAGTTATTTCTGTGGCCTTTCCAGTTGTTGTAGATGTCTTGTGAGGTACATACCAAAAGTGGCGCTGTATTCTATAATGGGTCTAATGAGTGATGAGTCGAGGGGAACAATGACCTCTTTTTTCCTGGATGAGAAACCTTTTGTGATGAGGTGTGTCACGTAGAAGGATTTCCTGACTAGATAGCTAGTTTCTTTTCAGTGAAAGGGCAGATTATTACTATCAGTGTAGGAGGTATAATTGTTTTGAATGACCATGTTGATAGAACCACACAGTGGTCATTAGGCTGTTAGGTAGTGTGTGTATGCTGAACCAGTAGTGGGAGATACTGCTGATAGATAAGTCTGACTGAGTTATTATGAGAATGGTGGATGGGCCTACTAGAGAATTTTGCTAACTGCTCAAGGTCTTTTGAGCAGGCATCTATTTCATGTTTTTTTTAGTTCTAAAGAAAACAAAGAACCTCAAACCAGTTCTGGGATTTAAGTAAGGTAAACCAAGTCATCAAAAAGACCAAGTGCGGATGGTCACAGTCCAGTCCGTCTTACCACTCCTGAAGAAACAATTGGATATGCTTGAAAGACCTCAAGAATGCTTACCATCATATTGAGATAGATCGACATTCCAGGAGGTTTCTTCATTTCTAAGTGGATGCCAGTTATTTCCAGTTCAGGGCCATGCCATTTAGTCTCACTGTAGCCCCCGGGTGTTTACCAAATGCAAGGAAGTGGTCACAGCCTGGCTTCGGCTGCAGGGATTTCAGGTCTTTCCATACCTGGATGATTGGCGCCTCACCGGCCCCACAAGGGCATCGTTGATCTCTGCCAGAGACTCCTTACTCCAGCTGTGCCACAACTTAGACATCACGTCAGTTATCCAAAATCGAGCCTTCAGCCTGTTCAAGTTCTAGAGTTTATGGATGTCATTTAGAAATGATCCACCAAATCACCAGGCTCCCAAGCTCCAGAAATTTCAGCTGTTGGGTTCAGGCCCTGTCTGTGCTTTCAACTCTGAAACCACTGGCACACAGAGTTATGAAGCTTCTGGGTCATATGGCAGCATCATTAGGGTTATTTTCTGTAGCCAAATATCACATGAGAGCCTTGCATTGGACTCAGTTGTGCTTCCTACTCATCATTTGGATTTCCCTCTATGGTTAACAAAAATGTGTCATGAGCAGATTCACTGGCGGCTGCAGCCTCCTTGGTAACCGAAGGGAGACCGTTTGAGTAATTCCTTCTCCTATGGCCACAGTCACCCCAGATGCCTCCCTCTTGGGGTGGGAGTGAGGTAGTATTTCGAAGGAAGGACAGATCAAGGGTCCTGCTCTTCCACAGAGGCCCACATTCACATCAGCGTTTTAGAGATGACGGCAGTCATCCTTGCATTGCAGGCTTTTCAAGCTGCCTTTCCTCATTTGTGATTGTGGTACAGACAGGCAATATGTCTGTCATCTGGTATCTTAACAAATGGGGGGAAAACGTTGTTATCCTCTTTGTTGGGAGACCATGAGAGTTTGGCAGTGGGCGATATCTTCTCACTGGTTTCTGGTGGCAGTGCACATCCCAGGAAAGTCTAACATTCTGGCCAACAGCCTCAGCGGGAATATTCTGTTACTTCATGAGTGGTCATAAATCCAACAGTGGCAGCTTATATTTTTCTGTTTTGGGGCACTGCGTGTTGTGATCTGTTTGCTTCCCCATCCAACCAAGTGCTGCAGCTGTTATGCTGTTTTTCTCCCTTCAGAACAACCATCTGAGGATGCTGTGGTGCTTGTTTGGCCACCGGGACTTCTTTATGCTTATCCTGCAATACCCTTAATGGTAAAGTTTCTACAGGAAGCAGCCTTCTGCAGAGCTACAGTGATCCTCATTGCTCCCTTTTGGCCTCATCCGGTGTGGTTTCCCTTCCTTTGGCCTCTTTTAAAAAGTACACTCCCTGGGTACTAGATTCTATTCCAGATCTCATTTCTCATCCAGCAGGTCTGGATCCCCCTAATCTTCATTCATTCCTCCTATTCTCTTGATGGCCAGAAATCCCAAACTTTCACAGACGGTTGTCCATGTATTGTTTCCTTCTTAGAAGGAATTCACTAGAAAAGTGTATTCCAGTAAGTGGAAAAGGTTTGTCTTGTGGGCAGAGGCTCGGAAACTTTACCCTTTTTTCTGTCCCTTTGGAATCTGTTTTGGATTTTCTAGCTGAGTTGTTTTGTTGAGGTTCAGGTTTTTCTGCTGTTAAAGTGCAGTTAGCGCCCATTTCTAACTTTCACATTGGCAAAGTTAGTGTGCTTTTTGCTTGTCTCAAGATCGTTAAGGCATTCTTCAAAGGTACTTTTTTACTCTGTCCCCACTACAGGATCCAGTTCCTTCCAAGGATCTACCCATCGTTCTACAGGTCCTTGCAGGCCCTCCATTTGAAACCTTCATGTGCTTCAGACTTGAAGCTCTTGACTTGGAAAACTTTGTTTTTGGCGGTGGTTACCTCTGCAAGAAGTTTTTAGAGTTGAAAGTGCTAGATTTTTCACCCTCTTATTTGGTGTTCCCACAAAGACAGGGTTTCTCTTAATACAAACCCTTCCTTTCTGCCTAGGGTAGCTTCCGTGAATGACTGTAATAGTTTGATTCTTCTTCCTGTGTTTTCTCCCAGTTTCTCCAACAAAAGTGAATGCATTTTGTTTTGATTGGATGTATATAGGCAATTGAGATTCTGTTTGGACGGTACAAAAACTTTCAGAAAATCCAGTCAGTTGTTTGTCTCCTTTTCAAAATACAGGTTGTGCTTTTCTTGTGTCTAAAGTAATTTTATCCAAGTGGCTGTGTAAAAGTTGTGTAAGCATTTTTGTGTACTTGTTGAATATTAGAAGATTTTATGTTATGTAAATGAATCCAAAATTTGGTACTTCCATAGTGTTTGTTTGTCTTTTCGGCTTTTCCTGGTTATGGGTCGCCACAGCGGAACTCCAGTCCGCTAATGATTGGCAGTAGATTTTTTTATGGTGCCAAGTTGCCAGCTCGATGCCCAACCTTCAGCGAAGGCACGCCCATTCACGCATGTCTTTCGGAGGTCACTCGACCACTGGGCGGACATGCAGACTCCACACTGAAGGCACTTCAGTCGTGAATCGAACAGGAGAACCTCTTGCTGTGAGTCAACGACGATACCGCTGTACCACCGCAGCTTGTTGTACTTCCATAGTATTTGATGTATTTTATTTAGGTTCATAGATTGGTACTGAGCTATCTGCCCGAAGGCATATATTAGCCCAGCCACGTTGTGCGGTATTCACAGCCCCTTTAGTAGTTCCCTAGACCCTTTTACTAGCAGCTAGTACCCTTGGCCCCTATCTAGTAGTGTTGTTGGTATGATCCCCGGTGTGAACTTTGTTACCCATCCAGTCATCAAGGTTCCTCTTGAAGAGTGATAGTGAGGGGCTCTGTCTTGTGTAGATCGAGACCCTGTTCCATAGTAAGGGAAGTCTCTGCAAAGGGAATCTGTCCCTCCAGCATGTTCTATTCATTGTTGTGTTGAGGTGTATATCCCTAGAGCGTGTAGCTCGAGTAGACTTGGTTTTGCTAAGATGGAGCATGTTCAACAATTCTGGGTTGGACATGGCTCTGTACGTTAGACAGAAATCGCCTCTGAGAAAGCGGTATGCAACAGACAACAGTCTTAGCTTTTTCAATCGTGCTGCATAGGGCAACTGTTTGAGGCCAGTAATTCTCTTGATTAGGTACCTCTGTGGTGTCTCCAGCTGCTGGAGATGTCTAGCCAGGTACATTCCAATTGGTGCATTGTACTCAATAATGGGTCTGATGAGGGAAGAGTAGAGGGGCACCATTACATCCTTAGATCTTGATGCGAACCCTTTCATGATCAGATGGGTCACATAGAAGGATTTTCTAACCACTTTGGCAACATGGTTATCAAAGGAAAGCTGGCTATCTACTTGGGTCCCTAGATCCTTTATTTCTTATTCAGATTTCAGGGGATTACCTCCTATGTTGTAGTTTGCGGGTACTCTGTCTTTTCCAAAGGGGATTACTACACATTTTTTTGCATTTAGCTTGAGACCATGGCTTTGACACCATGCATCAGTCTCATTTAGGCCCTTCTGGAGGATCTCCATGTCGGCCGGAGACTCTGTTATAGCACCCAGTTTGCAGTCGTCCGCAAACTTAGTCAGCCACAGCCCTTCCGTGCTTGCCTGTACTTCTGAGAAGTATATGCCAAACAGGAGGGGCCCCAGGACAGAGCCCTGAGGCACACCACTTGTTACTGGTCTGGATTCTGACATAGATCCCACTACTCTTACTTTATGGGATCTGTCTGAGAGCCAGTTTGCGATCCATCTTGTGACGTAAGGGTTTATGCCCAGGCTGGTGAGCTTATCAATAATACCCGAATGGGGAATGGTGTCAAATGCTTTAGCAAGGTCAAGGTAAGCCGTGTGTACCTCCTTTCCCTTATCTATAGCCTGAGTAACTGTCTCAAAGAAATCCACCAGGTTCAGGAGGCATGATCTGCCCTTGATGAAGCCGAACTGTGTGGGGTCCAGCGACTGGAGGTTCCCAATCTCTCCATTTATGAGTTCCATAATGATTCGCTCCATAGCCTTACAGATCAGACTGGTCAGGCTTATTGGTTGGTAGTTTCCAGGGTCAGTTGTGGCCCCACCCTTGTGTAGTGGGACAACCGTTGCCGTGCGCCATACTATGGGCACATATCCTGTGGAGAGGCTGAGACTGAACAGGGTATTAAGATGCGGGGTTAATTCCTTTTGGAGCTCGCGTATGACACAGCCTGGGACACCATCTGGTCCCATGGAGGCAGTGTTTTTAGCTTTAGATAGAGCCTTGTTAACCAACATATCAGTAATAATTGGACTTACACAATCCCCTGGAATGGTAATAGGCTCTGTAGGTGGTGGTGGTGGGGAATTTGCACTGAAGCTGTCAGCCAAGATGTTGGCAATGTCAGAAGGGTCAGTGTATTTTGTTCCATTTTGTACTAGCTCAGAACAGACCTGAGCGTTGCCATTTAGGTTTTTGACCTAGCCATAGAAGGCCTTATGGTTATCCTTGGCAACTTTCTTTTCAAAATTAGCTGTAGTTGACTTGATGAGGGCCTTCAATTTCTTACTAATGCTGATCAGGGATGATTTTTCTACTTGAGATTTGGCCTTTTTTGTGTAAGTCTCCTCCTTTTTATTGTAAAGTTTGCTTATGGCCGGGGTCCACCAGACTGGTTTCTTCTTGCTTAAGGAAGGAGTCTTGGTTTTATTTGGGATAGCACGGTCCATGCAATCCTGAAGATGCATATAGCGTGCCTTGGTGTAGGATTCCGCATCCTGGATATCATTATCCTTCTGCAAGGGAATAGTGAAGCTTTCCACTTCGGATGCAAGTAGTTTGAAGTTTGCTTTGGAAAGGTTTTTGACTATGTTTTTTTGACTGGGGGAGGTGGAGGGGTGAGGATGTCCAGGGTTATCAGTTTGTGGTTGGATCTGACCAAGGAGGAAGTGATAACGGGTGTGGCACAGTTGGCACCCATATTTGTGATGATTAAATCAAATATGTTGTCCCTAGTGGGGGAACATATTAGTTGTTCAAGGGCATTTGAATTTATAAATTCTATGAATCGCTGAGCATAGGAGTTGGAACATTGGTAGTTCGCCCAGTCTATACCAGGGTAGTTGAAATCACCCAAGATTATGGTGTTGGGTAGGACCTTTATATTTTCCAATGTCTCAAGGAATGCAGAGTGAGCATCTTGGGACATGGTAGGCGATCTATAACTGGCTACGACTTGAAATGTGATTTTGCCTGCTGATAGTTGTGCATGGTTGATCTCTGGGGCATCATGCTGAGCTACTAACATGGAAATATGGGTATCCTTGATGGATATGGATACACCTCCGCCCTTTGTACTGCGATCCGGTAACTGAGGCCGGAAGGTATGATATGAATTGTAACCTGGCAGTGCTGGGGTGCTCTCTTGAGCCTTGAACCAGGTTTCTGTCACTGCACAAACATTGATTTTCTCTATGCTGAGGAGACCCTCGAGTGTGTGCATTTTGAGGTTGAGACTTCTGGCGTTGAGTAGCATTACCCTTAGTTTTTGGTTACCTGTGCTGGTTACGTTGGTTTGTACTTTGAGCCTTGCCTAAAAAAAGCAGTATGGGGATGGCAAGAGCCTTGGCCAGTATTTGAAAACCTAGGTGCGACTGGTGCAACCCATCTCTGGCAAAACAGCAAGGCTTGTCTATCATGTCATCCCAGGCAGACAGAGACTGGATCCCCTTAGAATGACACCAGAAGCTTAGCCAATTGTCGAAATTTATCATTTTGTCTTTGTATTGTGGTATCATTCTAGGTGAAGGTAGTATGCTACTCAAGGTCAGGGTCATACCAGCTTGGGCTACATGATCAGAGAGCTCCTCAATGTCTCTTTTCATGTAGTCCAGTGAGGTACGTCTTAGATCATTCACACCAACATGTACAATGACAGCGTCATACTTGTACTTGTTCTGGAGTGACCTAAGTGCTTGTGTTATGTGGCGGATCCGAGTACCCGACAGGCAGCTGACAGTAACCTTCTCCTTGTTCGGCCTGATGAGTGGAACATCCGTGTGCCTTACTATAGAGTCTCCTATTACTAGCGTGTTAGGTATGATGTTTTGCCTTAAGGGCTGTTGTGAGGCACACTGCTGAGGTGAATTATGTGTTTTCTGGCTTGTGTTTGGGGGTGCAGGTTGCTTGCTTGTCTGCTTTGGAGGGCACTGTATCTTTTTCAGATTGGTACCTAGTTCCTCCGAATATGTTTTTGTGTATTTATGCGTTTGTTTTGCCGGTTCTTGTTTTGTAGATTCATGTGTGACAGGTGGTGTGATGCAAGTGTGTCCCTTATCCTCTTGACTGTCTGTTACAGTCATGGGTTGAGAGCGCTCAGCCTCCAGTCTGACTGTGTATTTGCATCTCTCACAAGTGTTTGTGTCTAGAGGTAAGAGGAGAGGGCTGTCTGTATACATGAGGCAGTTGTGACATTGCCTCAGGATGCCCAATTCCACCAGATGAACTGGAGAGTACACCTGAAGCTGCCCTCTGGACATGCTTTGAAGAGTAAATTGAACTCAAGTCCTGTGGATGATCGAGGGTCTTATGCTATATTATAATAGTGCTGTCTAGGAAATTTGGAGAATAATAGTGCTGTCTAGGAGATTAGGACAAGTGCTGATTTCTGTTTTGCAAATGCTGCAATAAGAGCAGCTGATCTGAAGCACCTGATTTGAGGCTTGCCTAGTTCTAAGGGAAAATTTACAGCGCAGACTTTGTGGGGCCGGGAATAGTATACCCCAACTAACCGGCGCTGCCAGACGCTTCTCTGTGCGCAAGACCGTGCAAAAAGAGAGTTGCAGGGTTTTTCCTCTAGATAAGCGAGGAAAGTGAGTACAAGAGCTGTTTTTCTCTAAGCAAATGAGAAAAGTAAGTACAAAAATAAGTACAAAAACTGTTTTTCTCTAGGTAATGAGGAAGATAGAGTGCTATAGTAATTAGTAGCTTATTTAGTGCTTACAAGTTCTGAACAAGTGCTGAGCATGAACAAGCAAATTTAAGTGCTAAAACTAAGAATCTGTATCTGCACTAAATGAGTTACAGGACAGAAACAAGTGCAAATACAGGCTTTCAAATCAGAAAGTTGAGAGAGATGGAAGAGATTGCCCAAACGGCCAATAACTACAAATTCTGGGCCAGAACCACTACTTATGTGGTAGACAGGTTACCTAGTGCTTACCACTCCCACTGATTAGCTAGAAGGCTTCCCTCCAACACAGAAAGGCTTGGGGGACTCAGAAGCTTGCATACAGTCCTGGATACAGCAAATCTGTATCTGGAACACTAGTTACAGGAAAGGTAGGAAACAGGCTTACAGTTTTTTTTTTTACAGAAAAGTAGCAAAAGCAGTAGTAAAAAACAATTCACATGCATTGCAAGCTAGCACACTTGAGTATGCAGCAATATTAGACCAAACACAGTTTAAAAAATGCAATTAAATTAAAAAGGACTAAAAGCAAGTGCAGAAAGAGTTTATTAGGTAGAATGTGGTAAAGAGATGGGATGGGGGAGTGTCCAGATCAAATCTACAGTGGGGCGGGCAACTGCAAAAGCCACCAAATTTCTACAAACCAACAATAGGGAGGCTGGGTGGGACAGTTTCAACAGAGATCTAAGCAAAAACTAACAGTACAAACTTTAAAACCAAAAAAATATTCTCAGCTCTGTATATTTGCTGATCAGTCTCTCAGAACAGAGACAACAGTTTCAACACAGATCTAAGCAACAATTAAACTCTATAACCAAAAAAATATATACTCAGCTCTGTATAATTGCAGATAATATGTAAGGCAGTCTCTCAGAACACAGGTTCCAGCAATTTGAATAATTTGCACCTTCTGCACTCAGGTTAAGGTTAAAATGGGTCCAAGGACCAGCTCACCCACCCAGTCAGCAAAGAATAAATAAATTAAATTAATACTCTAGCTTCAGTAGAGGCTCAAGTATCGGTGCAGCTGTGTTGCTGAACAGATTAATTTTAAGATGAAATTTTTCAATAGTTTGTATGTAATGAGGTTTTCTAGGCATTAATGCAAATATATTAGATGCAAGGAAGATGTCAACCGGATGATCTTGGAAGCGCAGCCTCACTAGGGTTTAAAGAGGTAAGCAGTTATACTGATCCTTTAGAAGTAATGTTGGCAAAGGATGCTTTGAAAGGCAAGAATTGTGTGTGTGCGTGTGTGTGTGCGTGTGTGTGTGCGTGTGTGTGTGCGTGTGTGTGTGCGTGTGTGTGTGTGTGTGTGTGTGTGTGTGTGTGTGTGTGTGTGTGTGTGGTGGGGGGGGGGGGGTAGACATAAAGTTCCTGGAGCAGTGAGAGATAACTATATCCACAGCTGAGTGATGACTACATCCACAGCTAGGCTGTGAGTATTCCCTTGAAAATGCACCACTTCAGTTTGATTTCATACATTTTACAAGTATTTCAGCGTAATGTATTGATCTGATTTATGTTTGTTTTCAGGTCAGCTTTTTTCTCTGGAGAAATTGACAAGCCAGCCCAAGGTTTCTTACACAAAGGAGGACGGAAGTCAGTTTCTGTTGCCATCAGCTTAGAAGGTGTGTGCATAATGGACAGAAAGGAAAAGGTAATATGCGTTTAAGTTCATGATAAGGCTTTTTGCTCAGGAATTCATAACATTAAAAGGTATTAACCGTAGGAAATCATTGTTACTCTGGTCAGATCTTTTTTCAGTGGTTGGAAGTCGCTATCAGAGCAAGTGTATGTACTGTCAAACTGTCTGTTAGATGAAGTACCTTTACAACTGAGTGCACTGCATGGCCAACCTAATTATTTTTTCGCTATGCAGAGTGCGCAAGCAGTGGATTGTATTTTGCTAGTGTATTGGTTTCTCCTAAGTTTCAGTCTTTATGCTAAGGACAAATTTTCCATTTTTATATATTCAAGATTTAGGTTTTATTTTTTTGCTCTTTAATCATGACTTCCCAAAAGAAAAATGACAGACAGGTGCTGTGTGGATATCACATTATTCCAAAGATTTTTAATCTGAAATATCTTATTGTTTCAGAGATGCACATTACTGGTAATTGTGACTGTTGTGTTTAATTTTTGTAAAGAAACTTTGATCAGAAGTCAAAGAATTTACAGGCTTATAGAGCATCAGAAGTTGTTTTACTCCTGATCTGGTATGAGGAGTTCCATCCTCCATAAAAAATGTTATAAGAAAACTTTGGCCAGAAGAGGAAGTAATGTTCAGATCTTTAGAGCATTAAGAAATTATTTTAATTCCTGTGTGGTATGAGGAGTTCCATCATTGGTAACAGCAGGAGTTAATGCTGACAGGCATTAGGCAGCTCAATATCTAAAAGTATCCCATGCTAGAAAGCCCCTCGTCTTCACCCATAAAGCTCTGCATGAAGGCTTTCTGTTGTTTGTCCGTTCAGGATAAAACAGACAAACATTTGTGGTTCAGTTCAAGCAGCTTTATCACACACAAACACATCAGGAATGAGGCTTAGTAAGTTAAACTTAAATGAACTTATAAGCAGACTGACTACTACACTCATACATGTTAACAATCTATCTGTTCTCTCAAAGTGGCACTTTTGCCTGTGAGTCTACTTCAGAAACCCAAACGCTCACTTACCCAACTTCCAAAATGCCAAGACGAAAAGGCCGACGACCGCACAACACTGATGTCCTGGAACACCGACTTATCACTCCAGTTAAGTAACCTCTTGGCCATCCTGAAAAAAAGTAAAACCGAAGGAAAGCAAACCCACCCATGTAGGGTCTGCACCCCCATACCCCCCTAACTAAATATATACCAACTTTGAGATCGCACTGCCGTGGTGGTAAGGGGTAAAGTTCAACAGGATGGCCAAGCAGTTACTTACCTGAAGTAGAATATCTGTGTTCCAGAACATCAGTGTTGTGCAGTTGTCGGCCTTTTCGTCTCTGCATTTTGGAAGCCGGGTAAGTGAGCTTTCGGGTTTCTGAAGGGGACCCCTGCCTGCACGTGCTCACTATGTATATGCATGTTCCTACACTTGGAAATGCTTCTTAATGTTACAACACACGCTGTGTTTTACATCCAATAGATCATACACTAAATGACAGTATTCACTGACATGTATTTATACAGAAGTGATCCTTTGACATGCAGTTATACAGAACTAATTCTTTGACATGCAATCATACAAAATTAAACACATGTAAAACAATTGTGTATTTTACATTAGGTCTAGAAATGTGATCTGATCGTGCAACATAAAAAATTAGAATTGTATCTAGCAGTGGGGACTGTCTTCAAGGAATATTCAACTTTGGGGACATCTAGGACATCATCAGGAATGGGAATAGGTACCGAGACGTTCTTCAGTATGAACATTGTGTAGGTCGCTCAGAGATCTAGAGTCTGTATCACAGGTACGATGCTGCGATATTGATTCAGACACTGGAAGAAGAAGCTTACGGATGTCCTTCATGGATGCATCTGCAGTCATAACAAGTGGGTTGTCCTGTCGTCAGGCAGCCCTTCAGTCGGCCGATTCCAAAGTCCGGTCCGCTTCGCTGATGTCGCACTCCACCCGACGCCATCTCTGTTGGTCTTCGGTATAAAGGCATCAGCCGGCGCCATTTTCCTCAGTCTTTCTTGCCGCGTGGCTCAAGCAGAAGCTGTTCGCAAGTGCCGGTCGGTCGGATCCAGAGATTACTTCTGCGAATACTACTCAAGACTTCTAAAGCTAAGTACCCGTTGGGGACTCTTTCTTGCCTCAGCCGATGTCAGAAAAGTTAACAATTGTTTAAACTGTGGGAAACAAATACCTCATAAAGATTTCCACTCTTACTGTCTGCCTTGTTTAGGCCCAGCCCACGACGTAGCAGCCTGTTCGCCTGTGCTTCTTTCAACCGACGAACGCTTAGGCGTCGGTCGGAGTTTGCAGAACAGTTTTTCGGTTCTGATTTTGCGACATTATGCCGTTGGATCCTCCGACTACCCAATCTAGCAAAAACGCAAAGATAAAGACCGACACTCGCGGTCCGCGGTTTCGCCGAAACCACGGTCAAGCAAATCATGAGTGTCTCGGTTTCGCCGAAACCGAGAAAACTGAACAAAGTACAGCTGAACCTATTCCTGCAACTGAGGCCCCTGCTACAACTCTTGAAACGACTTCACAAATTTTACCCACTACGGTGGTTGACTTATCAGACACCATCCCTTGGATGTTTCTACCCCAGCACGTGGTGCTGCTAGGCCTCCAGCAGCCATGTCCATTAAGGCCTTCGCCAGGGCTAAAGCAGCCAAGACTACTAAAACAGTGCCTGTTAAACCACCCACATCCAGGCCCTCTTCTAGTTCTCAAATGCTTACTTTGGCAGAAGATTTAATTTCTTTAATTAGAGGATCTCAATCTCACCCAGACAGGGCCTCTCAGCCCCCAGAGAAGAGACCTAGGGCAGAGCCCCCCAAGCCAGTGTCCTCTGATGATTCTGCTGATGAATCAGACATAACTGACCAGCCAGAGGCTCCCTTCTCCAATTTTGAAGATTCTGATGCTGAAGAATCCATCCCAGCTGCTTCCCCACCAGAAGAATTCTCCTTTGGGGAAACCTTGCATGCCATGCGAGAACAGTTCCAATGGCAGCAACAAGATTTTTCAGACTCCAGAAAAAGACTTAGGACTTTTCTGCACCTCCCACAGCACAGGCCCTTAGCTATACCCCCTGTTCTCTCTGTGGTGGATGATGCTTTCAATGATGTTTGCTCCGCTCCAGATTCTTTACCCCAGCCCCTGCCAAACCAGACAGATTTTACAGGGTGCCAGATACTCATCACCACCTTTACAAGGCTCCACTTGCAGACCCAGAGACTATATCCCAGGGCCCCAAGGCAGTAGCGACCATAGCTTAAAACCCTATTTCTTCTGGAAGGGAAGCAAGGTCATTAGACACAATGGGTTAAAAGGTCTACACTTCAGCTACTCTCTCAGCTAGAGATTTAAACTGTCAGTTTCACATGATACAATACCAAGAGTTTATGCTGGATCAGTTAACTAAAAACTAACCACTGATGAATCTCTTGATAAGAAATATGTATTAGAGATGGTAAATAACATACAACAGGTTAGCAACCATTCCTTAAAATGTGGCTATGATGCACTGGAGGCTTCATTTAGATCAGCCATGACAGGCACAGTGATAAGAAGGCATGCATGGCTAAAGGAACAAGCTTTGCCGGATCATGTTAAAGCTAAGTTGCTAGATGCTCCTATGGACAAGACAAGTTTGTTTGGTACATCTGCCCAGCAGGTTATGAAGAAAATGGAAGAAAAGGCAAAATCTGTTCAAACTGTTAAAGATTTCTTGCAGGTTCAACCCCAAGGTTTAGCAGGAACTGGCCTGCCAAAAATTGGTCCTTTCCTGACTCCACAAAATTTCAAAGGGGCAGGAATAGACGTTCCAGAGGCAGAAATCAATCCAGGGGAGGTGCCTACAGAGGAAGACAGTGGCAAGGTAACAACAGAGGCACAGACACAGCCACTGCCACTACATCAACACAACCACAGTGACTTAACCCTAAATCCGCCTACCAGGGAACAAATAGCAGCTCCTCTAGGCGGAAAGTTAACCTTATTTTCAAAGAACTGGCACTACATAACAAAGGACAAGTGGATTTTACAAACCATAGATCAAGGTTACCGGTTTCACTTCCACACTTTTCCAGTCAAAAGAGGAATGCCAAATCTACCTCCAAATCAAAAACAGAGGCTCTACCAGATAATGGAGCTAGCAAACATGAGAGCTGTGGAAAAAGTGCCAACAGCAGAGCAAGGAAAGGGGTTCTACTCCAGACTATTCCTAGTTCCAAGAAAGGAAAAAGGTTGGAGACCAATTCTCGACCTGTCCACCTTAAATACATACATCATTGTCCCAAAATTCAAAATGCTGACCCTACAGCAACTTCTTCCCATGCTGGGCAAGGAGTCTTGGCTGGTAACTCTAGATCTCAAGGAGGCATACCTGCACGTCCCCATTCGACCAATCTGCAGAAGATACCTCAGATTTCTTGCAGGATCAGAGCACTATCAATTCTCAGCATTGCCCTTTGGCTTATCTACTGCGCCCAGAGTATTCACAAAATGCCTGGCATCAGTAATCGCCCATTGCAGACTTCAGGAATTCAAATTTACCCATACCTGGACGACTGCCTGCTACAAGGGACAACAAAAGCAAGCTGACAACAGATTTACAAAGGGTCATTTACTTGCTACAAGCACTGGGATACACAGTCAATTTACAAAAGTCAAGGCTGATACCATCCCAAACAAGGACATTCTTGGGCGGAATTGGACACAGTAAAACAAATGGCATTCCTGACTACAGAAAAACAAAAAGAACTCCCTCTATACTTCTTGGCACTAACAAAGCTGAACAAGTTAACAGCAAGAAAAGTACTGCAGGCCTTGGGCTTCATGGCATCATGCATAATCTTGGTTCCATTTGCCAGATTACATATGAGAAAACTACAGTGGTACCTAAAGAATTTATGGTCCCAACACAGACACAGTCTAGAAACAGAAATCCTACTAATTCCATGCTTAAAACAGGAGTTCCTATGGTGGGCTCAGGCATGCCAGTCAAACCCAGGCCTACCCTTTCGCAGATGTCAAGCAAGCCAGACCATCACAACAGACGCTTCAGACCTAGGATGGGGGGCCCACATGCTGGACAAATGCGTGCAAGGATTGTGGACACAGGATCAACTTCAACTGCACATCAACCTAAAGGAAATGCTGGCAGTAAAACTGGCAATCCAAAAGTTCAAACCATTTCTCAAAGAGGGCCAGTTGATGATAAGGACAGACAACGCCACAGTCATGTGGTACATCAACAAACAGGGAGGCACTCATTCGTACCCCCTATGCAGAATGACCTTGGAGCTGTGGACCCTGGCACTCAGCTACAACATCCAGTTACAGGCAATATTTGTACCAGGGAAAGACAATACACTAGCAGACATATTAAGCAGAACCACTGGATGCCCACGAATGGAAGCTCCACCCGGACATCTTCAAGACCATCTCAAAGAAATGGGGAATGCCACAGATAGACCTATTCGCATCACCTCTCAATCACCAGCTCAAAAATTCTGCACAAGGACATTCCACCCATTAGCATGGAAAGTGGATTCGCTCTCTCAACTGGAAAGGCCTAACAGCATATGCATTCCCCTCTTCCTTTGATACACAAGGTACTACTGAAAATCAAGGAAGAACGCCCAAGGATTATCCTGATAGCTCCAAACTGGCCAAGACAACACTGGTACCCACTACTGAGGAGCATGTCTCGAACAATATGTGGACAATTCCTGATGCCTTTGATGTTAACGCAGAACAACTACAGCATCATACATCCAAACCTAAAAACCTTGCAACTGACTGCATGGAACATCACATAACAGCAGCTATTCCAGAACTTTCCCAAAGAGTTAAAGACATTATTCTTGAAGCACGCAGACCTTCAACAAGAAGGAACTATGCTGGAAAATGGAAAAGGTTTGTCATCTGGAGTGCGGAAAGAGGAAAAGATGTGTCAAACATAGATATGCCTAACATTCTGGAGTATCTGGCGAACTTCTTCATTCAGGCCTGTCCTACTCCTCCATCAAGATACATGCATCAGCTATTTCAGCAGAATACAGCTTTGATACACCTGTTTTTCGCACCCTTTGCTCAGGCAATTCCTCAGAGGAATCAAGAATGTAAAACCTCCAAGGAAACCACCATTACCAGCTTGGGATTTAAACTTTGTGCTAGAAAAGTTGACACTAGCACCCTTTGAACCAGCAGCAACAGCAGACCTACAACACCTGTCATGGAAAACTGCCTTCCTACTGGCAATTACTTCAGCAAGGAGGGTTTCAGAACTACAGGCCTTAATGGCAGTGCAACCCTTCCTAATCTTCCACCAAGATAGAGTGTCCATGAGGACTAATCCTACATTTATGCCTAAGGTGGTATCCAGAGTGTCTTTAAACCAGGCAATCCACCTACCTACCTTCTTTCCCAACCCACAAAACAGAGGGAAAGAATACTGCATACCTTGGATGTACATAGACAGCTACGCTGCTACTTGGACAGAACAAAAATAGCAGAAAGACTGACCAACTTTTTGTAGCCTATGCAACAGGAAGGGAAGGAAAAGCTATTTCCAAACAGACAATCTCCAAATGGATAGGAAATTGCATACGATTCTGTTACTCCTTCCATGGAAAACCAATTCCACAGAACATAAGACCTCATTCTACAAGGGCAACAGCCACTACCACAGCCTTCTTACGAGGAGTGGCGACCAAAGACATTATTGAGGCGGCTACTTGGACCTCCGTGCATACATTTGCCAAACATTATAATTTGCCTCTATATTCCAGATCCCGAGCAGGGTTTGCCACTGCTGTACTGCAAGGGATCCTAAACACACCATAATCTACTTTTATCCTCCTCCCTAGTTGGCTATGGTATTCTACCCACTTGTTATGACTGCAGATGCATCCATGAAGGACATAGTACAGTTTTGTACCTACCATAAATGTAGATGTCCGAACTGGATAGCATCTGCAGTCAGGATTACCCTCCCTCCTGCCCCTCTGTGGTACTCCTAGGGTGTTTACCCTTCTAATAGCTAGCTGTTGGGGGGGAGTCTTTTATGGTGTATTTGTTTGTGTATATGTACATACATGCTTATTGTTGTGTTTACCTCTATCTATTTGGAAACATTGGCATCTATCCAAATTTTAGCCTGCAAGAGGGCTACTGGCATCTGGGGCAAGAAACACTGAGGAAAATGGCGTCGGCTGATGCCTTTATACCCGAAGACCAACAGAGATGACGTCGGGTGGAGTGCGACATCAGCCGAAGCCGGACCCGGACTTTGGAATCCGGCCGACTGAAGGGCTGCCTGACGACAGGACAACCCACTTGTTATGACTGCAGATGCTATCCAGTTCGGACATCTACATTTATGGTAGGTACAAAACTGTACTTTTCTCCTGTGTTCTATACCCTCAGATTCCACTAAGCAGGATCTCAACTTGACACATATACCTCTCACTTTACCAATTCAATCAAAGCCTTTCGCCGTTTGCTTCCTCACTGTCTCTCCTCCTTTCAAAGGAAAAAGAAGTCGGTTCTTTTTATCAGTCTGGACTTGTGAAAGGAACACCTCTTAAAGAGTTGGGCTTTGATTGCTCTGGTGTTTTTAGCATTAGGGACCAACAAACTAGAACTGATAGGCAAGGTTGTTCTGGTTTGCCTAGATAGACGTCTCTGTGCAGGCGAGTCAAGTAGATTGTTACAGGGTATATTTCTGAGATTAAGTACATTCAAGAAGATATCGGTATTGCCATGTTTTGACCTCTCTAATAACTGCTTTGCACTCTGTACTGCACGTTCAGCCAAGCCGTTTGACTGTGGGTATTTCGGTCTACTAGTAATATGGATAAAGTCCCACTCTTTTGCAGATTTCTGAAATAATTGACTAGTAAGCTGGGTACCGTTGTCAGAAGTAACTTTGTATGGACTACCATGGACTGAGAAATGACGTTTCATCTTAGTAATAACATCACTGGACGTTAGGTTTAGGTCTCAAACCAGTTCAAATAAGAGTCTGCCAGCACTAAGTAATGCTGATTGTTCCACTCAAATATGTCATTGGCTACTGCTGACTAAGGTAGTTCAGGAATCTGACTTTGCTGAAGTGGTTCTTTTTGCAAATGTGGTTTAGTACTATTGCATACTGAACAAGATGAAAGCACTTTATCAATGTCTTTTGACAGAAGGTTAAAACACTAGTCCACTCACACTTCTTTTGGTAGCTTCAGAACCTGGGTGGCCACGATGCAAAATCTGAATATATTCATGTTGTAAGGAAGTAGGAACAATAACTTTAGTACCTTTGAAAATGATACCATCTTCCATCAGTATCTCATCTCTTTATGGAAAGTACGGTTGCACTTCTGGCAGTACACAAGATTGCTTTGACGGCCATCCAACATTGATGAAGTGATTGAGCTTCTGCAAAACTGGATCAGTCTTTGTATGATCTCTCAGCTCATCAAGTTCGTGGTAGAAAAAGTATGCACTTTCATGACATCAAAGTCAAAATTCACTGCATTAAGCTGTTCAGTGGTATTTCTGGGCGATGTGGATAAGGTATCATCAGATGAAGAAGTTTGCCTTTTGTGTAGACCATTTTGAAGTTGTATTTTTTGTAGTCTGAGCATCATTCTTTGTAGTTTAGCTGGAGCTGTATGCATAGGCTTCTTTAAAATAGTGACTAGAGGCTGATGATCAGTTTCGATTTGGATAGCTCGGATATAAATATAATCATGGAACTTCGAACATACGAACACAATTGCCAACAGTTCCTTCTCAATTTGAGCATACTGCATTTCAGTTTTTGTAAGATTTCTAGACGCATAGGCAACTGGTCTGCCCTCTTGAAGAATAACTGCATCAAGACCAAACTTTGAAGCATCACAGGAAAGAACTACTGGTTTGTGGACATCATGGTATCTCAATGTAGGTGGGTAGGTAATTTGCGGTTTGAGGTGATCATATGCTCTCTGGTGCTGTTCCAACCATGACCAGGCAACATTTTTGCATGTCAACTCTCTCAAAGGCGCTGATAACTCACTAAAGTCAAAAATAAATTTGCCGAAATAGTTAACCATACCAAGGAAATGCTGGAGGGCTTGGCTATTGTCTGGAGCTGGCATCTGAAGAATGGTTGCTTATTTGGAAGGATCTGGTCGTAAGCCTGTACTGGTAAATAAATGACCTACATAAGTAACATCTGATAGCCTGATTTTACATTTCAGAGGATTGAACTTCAACCTCCCTTCACAAGCTCTGTCCAGAATTTTCCTGATGTTTCTGTCATGCTCTGCTTCTCCATTACCTCCAACCAGTACATCATCCATTATTATAGCACACAGACAACCTGAAAAAATTTGCTTCATTGCATGCTGAAAGACTTCGCTGGCAGAATTTATTCCAAAAGGCATTTTGAGAAATCTGTATCTACGAAATTGTGTGCTGAATGTAGTAAGTAATGAAGATTTGCGATCAAGCATTACTTGCCAAAATGAACATCCAAGACAGAAAAAACAGTGGCACTTGGCATGAGAGCGGCAACCTCCTCGACTGTACACATAGGATGATGTCTCTTTAATGCTTTGTTCAAATCTCTTGGGTCAGTGCATATTCTGATTTCATCTGAGCTGTTCTTTATGAGCAGCTACCATGGAAGACACCCACTCAGTTGGTTCTTTGAGTGGACAAATCACACCTTGGTGCGCCATCTTATCTAACTGGACGTTAACTTTGTCCTGCATAGCTACTGGAACTCTCCTCGCTGATCTGACCACTGGACTGATCTCTGGGTCTACTTTCATGGAGTACACAACTGGAAGTTTGCCTACCTTGTCATCTAAGTCCTCAGCATACTCTGAGAAAATAGCATCAGTGAATCTGGCACTGGGGACATGTGCTTACGTGATGGACTTCTTCGGTAAAAGAAAGCAGTTTCATTCTTAGACTGTATGTGAGACCTAATAATGACTGCTCAGGTATTCTGACTACATAAAATTGCAAGCTGTAACTGTTGCCAGCCAAATAGCATGAAATCACTACTGAACCTTCAGTTTGAAGCTCTTCACCTCCATAAGCAACAAATTTCTCCCAATTAGCCAAATTAAGTTGTTTGCCAACTCTTACTGTAGCAAATGTTTCTGCTGACTTAACAGTACACTTTGAACCAGTGTCTACTTTGGGCTCTGTGGGTTTACCACCGATCAGGACAGTACAAAACACTTAGTTTTTTGCCAACAAATCTACTGCATTAACCTTTTCACTGACCACTGATACACCATCTACATAGAAAGTAGGGTTGCAGCTTTCTACATGATCAACTTGCTTTTTTTGAGTGACCTTTCTTAATAACTCAATAAGGCTTGCTTGAGTTACAAAACTTTTGAAAGTGGTTCCATTTTTTACACTTGTGGCATTGCTAACCAAAAGCTAAGCACTTCGCTCTCTCAAACTCATGACTGGCACCACAGTTACAACAGTTAACAATAAGACTTGACTTGGGTTTTGCTGACTCACCCTTACACTGCACTGAGCATGTCTGTTATGCGAGCTAGTCTTGGAACTTGCTAGAAAGTTACAGGTCCTCCCTGGAAAACCTGCAGAGGCTGCAGCTGTCATGTGCTTAGGCCTGCTTCTGCTAGCCACGTGCTGCATGCTGTCTATGCTTGGTCTAGAGGCTGCTGAAAACATGCTCTTATCACTTGTAAGCATACTTGTGTGTCTTTCTGTGAGCTCATGGATTTGACAAATCTCTATAGCTTTGCTCAACATTAAATCACTGTCACAAAGCAAAATATTTCTCACTGCAACATTGTTACCATCACACACAAGCCTGCCCTTTATTAACTCATCTTTCAAATCACCAAATCTGCACGTTTTGGCTTTATTTCTCAAGTCAGTGATATAAGCTGCAAAATTTTCACCTGGCTTTTGGTCTCTTGTATAAAATAATCTCCTCTCTAATGTAACTTTTGTCTTGCGGTTGCACATTTCTGTAAATTTACGTTTCAAGCACTCAGGGTCCCTCTTGATTCAGCCAGTACAACAATATGGGAGTTTTCCCCTTCTCCTGCATATACTGCTGGTGCATACACAAATGACCCCGACAAGTTAAGCAAAATAAATGCCCTTGTGGGTACATCTCTGTCAGAAATAGCTACTTGTATGAAAATATTGTATTCCTGCTCAGATTCTCTCCAATTCTCTGCAGTATTATGATCAAAAACAAGTGGACTGGGTCTGTGAAAAGCCACTGCCATATCAGCACACAGAGGTGAAGGTGCCTGAAATGATGTATGAACATACGCACACACACATATATATGCCAGAACTTGTAATTATGCTCAATAGCACAACAGACTTTTTGAAATAACTGCACTTTGTCAAATAAGTCTCTGTAGCACAAGGACACTTTATAATCACTGTACTTTGTGAAACCACAGTTTATTAGTGTAAGGAATACTTTGAAATGAATGCACTTTACAAATGGACTGTATACAGGACAGAAACTTTTCAGAATGGCTGTACATGTGAAATAACTCTGTACGATGTAAGAAACAGTTTGAAATGGCAGTATTCGGCAAATAAATGTACGCAGCACAAGAAACTTTTCGAAATGGCTGTACTTGGACTGCACTTTGTAAAATAACTGTACTTTGCACAGAGCAAACTCTGAAATAATTGCACCATAATAAAGTGCACACTCTGCAAACACTGAAACAATGTGAAATAGTATGTTATGCCCAAATACAGTTGTTTACTTAAAAAAAATGCTATCACCTTGCTTTTCTAAGCTTATTTTGCCCTTCGATTCTCGGCTGGAGTGCCTTCTGTGTGGAGTCTGCATGCCCTCCCCATGAATGAGTGACGTTAAAGACATGCAGGTAGGTGTGTGTGTGAATGGGTGTATCTTCCTTGAAGGTTGGGCATCGGGCTGGCAACTCGGCAGTGTAAAAATCCACCGCCGATCATTAGCGGACCGGAGTTCCGCTGTGGCGACCCCTAACCGGGAAAAGCCGAAAGACATTACTGTTGTACTCGTTATGTCCAGTTAACCTCTTATCGTGCTCATTGTACTTTTCTTGTGCTTGTTTTACTTTAAACATGCTCATTATTCAAACCGGAGATAATTCTGAACGTCATACAAGTATTTCTAATAGTTTTGTTAAATATCATGGTTTCGAACACTGTTTGATTAATAATGCATTTTGTGCTTTTTGTTTGATTAATAATGCAGTTTGTGCTTTTTGTTTAATTAATAATATGTTTTGTGCTACTCATTTGATTAATAATGCGTTTTGTGTCTTACAAATGCTCCATATCATTTCCTTTACAAAATAAATAATTTGTGCAAGTTTTGGTTACCTGAAGTTCTTTTTCTGGCCCTTTTTATCACCTCTGCCTTTATTTATTTTTTTATTTTATATTATTCTATTTGAATTTATTAACCAAGGTAGAAGTACAGAACAAAAACACAGCAAATTAAATGGGTAAAAAATGTCACAAGTTTTAAAGTTTCATTTATGAATGGAATAAGTAATATATAGTATAAATAACAACTGTGCAGACTTTTATGCAACAATAAATGTACAAATCTGATGGTAGTCCTTTTCATTCTTCCTCACTAGTGGGTCTGGATCTGATCCTTGGATCCGACTCAGCCACATATACTAAACTTCTGATCTGACTCTTGAGCTCCTCCGTCTACCCATAATGCCCTACCCCATCTCCATTGCCTCAGATCTTGTTTGTCACCGTCGTGGTCTGACATAGGTTCTGCTCTCATGCATAGTAAGCAGTTTTTTCCTTATAATATTCACCAGTTTATTTCATTAACATTTCTAAAAACTTGTAGATGATGTCCTTCAAGGATGCATCTGCAGTCTTTACAAATGGGTTGTCCTGTCGTCAGGCAGCCCTTCGGTCGGCCGGATTCCAAAGTCTGGGTCTGGCCTCGGCTGGTGTCGCACTTCACCCGACATCATCACTGCAGGTCTTCGGGTATAAAGGCATCAGCCGACGCCATTTTCCTCAGTCTTTATTGCCGCGTGGCGCCCGAAGCAGAAGCTGTTCGCAAGTGCCGGTCGGTCAGATCCAGAGATTACTACTACCGAATACTACTTCAAGACTTCTAAAAGCTAAGTACCCCGTTGGGGACTCTTTCTTGCCTCAGCCGATGTCAGAAAAAGTGAATAACTGTTTAACTTGTGGGAAACAAATACCTCATAAAGATTTCCACTCTTACTGCTTACCTTGTTTAGGCCCAGACCACGACGTAGCAGCTTGTTTAGCCTGTGCTTCCTTCAACCGACGAACGCTTAGGCGTCGGTCGGAGTTTGCTGAACAGTTTTTCGGCTCAGATTTTGCGTACATTATGCCGTCGGATCCTCCGACTACTCAAATTGTTAAGAAACGCAAAGAAAAGGACCGACACTCGCGGTCCGCGGTTTCGGCCGAAACCGGAAGGGCTGCCTGACGACAGGACAACCCATTTGTAAAGACTGCAGATGCTATCCTGTTCGGACATCTACATTTATGGTAGGTACAAAACTGTACTTTCTTCATGTTTCACTGTTGCAGTCCTGACTTATGGGATTTCCTGCTTCAGAAACTCTTGGTTCGCCAGAGTACCAGAGTAAAAAACTCCCTCCTATGATACAACAATAGAACAAACCCATAATAAGCAAAAAACAACGGCCAGGAAATCCAAGAAATTCTTTTATTCAACCAACTGAATACTCTGCCGTCTCGGCTAAAAAAGCCTTCAAGGAGTAAAACAGTACACTGAATGATAGCAACAATTATGCTCACCAATAATTCAATTAAGTAAGACAATTACATATTCAAATAAGCACCCTCCAATTAAAATCTTAATTTAACCCCTTAGGATATACTCTGTTAAATTTAATAATATATATGGCTTCCTTAAATAAAAGTTGATGCTTAATCAGCTCAATATTAAAAAGAGAAACCTTAATTTTTTCTAAAATAGTGGCCTTTAAAACCTCACTACAGCTGTTATGGAATTCATGGAAGTGTCTAGCTATAGGACTCTCTTCTTTATTATTTTTGATGTCCCTTATATGTTCCATAAGCCTCACTTTAAATTGTCTCTTTGTCTGTCCAATGTAAAATAAATTACAAGGACACTTTAAAGCATAAATTACACCTACGGTATCACAGAACAATTGTTCTTTACTATTAAACATTATACCATTAATTCTAAAAAAAACTATTAACTCCATATTTACATACCTTACATTTACCACAGACAAAAGTGCCTGTTAGAACTTTTGGACGATCTCCATTCGTTACTGGCATATAGAATTTACTTCTCACTAAAAAATTTTTTTTATTTTTACCCTTCCTATAGGATATCCCAAGAGGGTTATCTAACCAAGTGTATACATTTTTTGTGCAGTAAAATAGGCCCAATAGTATCTAAGCAATTCAATAACTTTAAAGCTGAATACGTTGAATGTAGTAACAAAATACATTTTATTTTTTAATACTCTATTAGTACTATACATTACCCTTTTATATCTTATATTATTCTGACATACATTAATTTTAGTAAGGAATCTTTCCCGACAATTTTCCAATATCTCTTTTTTTAAACATTTCCACCATAACTTTGAGATCATGCTTAAAATCAATTAGGTTATTACACAATCTAGAGACACAAATCATCTCACCAAATGGTAACACATGTAAAGTATGCACAGGGTGACAACTGTCACCATGCACATAATGTGTTCCTGATTCAAATTTCCTATGTACAGAAGAGTATAGTCCAGAATTTTCTATCCTAATTTGTACATCTAAAAAAGATATACTAGTACCCATTTTAAACCCATCAAATTTCAAACCAAATCTATTTTGATTTAAATAGGAAATAAATTCACAAGCTAAAGTCTTGCCATCTTTAACTACAAAGATGAGATTGTCAGTATATCTTAATACCTGAGCACGTTTGCAAAAGAATAAATTTCTATAAAGATGTTCATGTTCAAAAAAGCCCATACTTAAATTGGCATACATGGGAGAAAAAGGAGCACCCATTGCCGTGCCTTGTTTTTGTCTAAATAGGGTATGATTGAACTCAAAAAAATTATTAGAAAGACAAAATTCTAATAATTCAACAATAAAAACTGAAACTGGACTGTCTCCCAAAAAAAAAAAACCTAACTGCCTCTAAACCAAAATCATGTGAGATATTGGTATATAAGCTATTAACATCTAAAACAATAAAATATAAAATACATACCACTCAGTATCACAAATTTTATGTATAAAGTCAAAAACATCTCTAAAAACTCCCTCCTCCCTGAGCTGGCGACACCATACTTAGACATCCGAATGGTTGTGTGTAAAGGGTAGCCAGCCAATGACATGACATCAGTCTTTCTTGCTATCGGAGCCCAAAGCAGTTGTGAGTGGTTTGGTCGGTACACACCAGGGCGAGACATTCTTATAAAGTTAAGTACCCTGCTGGAGAACTCCTTCTTACTTGTGACTCATGTCAGATCAAGTTGAGAACTGTCTCCATTGTGGTAAACAAATTCCACACTGTAACTTTCTTACCTTGTGTGTCACTTGTTTAGGCCCAAATCATGACATCCCAAATTGCTGTCTGTGTGCTCTTTTCAGTACTAGGACTGTAAAGGTGTAGGGCTGAAATCTTGGCTAAGCAAATTAGACAGTAATCCACTTTCTATCGTGTGATGGTATCAGTTGGTCATTCGGAGGGTGAGCTCCCTAAGTGAAAAAAACTCAAACTTAGGGCCTCAGATGACAACCTTTCTCTGTCCACCAGTCCCCCAAGGCTCATTATTGCAGAAGAAGGAGAGGTGACTTTGCAGCCTCCTTCTGCATACAAGGTGGTGGTACAGGTCTCTGTCGAGACCCTTTTGGAGTCTGATATGCTGTAGGTTCCCTTAACTTCAACTCAGGTCGTGACCCTTGGTTCATCAGTCGGGTCCAAAGTTGCTAAGCAGACCTCAACTTCCGGCAAATGTTTCTCAACTGATGATGTCCTCTGGGTGTCCCCCAACATTGGGTATTTTTTTCAAGGAGACTGGAGTCAGAATAGCGGAGGTGCATAGGCCTAAGGCAAAAGCTGCACCTAATAAGAGTTCAACCTCAGTTTCTGTGCCTAGGCTTACTGGCTCTTGTCCAACAGGTTATCAGCAGGATTTGGTCAGGTTGGCTGAGGACCTTATTTCTTTGGTCAGAGGCAGGCAACCTCCCCATGAATCTTCCCCAAGAAAAAGGAAGAGAGACCCTACACCCTAGGCCTTTTCAGAACCCCCTGATTCAGATGAAGACTTTGATCAGGAGGACTCTTTGGGGAGACACTTCATGCCATGAGAGAGTTTTTCCAGTGGTAGGCACAGGAGTACACCCATGCAAAAAAGAGGGTCAGGAAGTTCCTTGATCTCCCTCAACACAAACCCTTGGCTATCCCTCCAGTTTTGGAAGCTGTGAAAGATGTCTTTATGGTATCATCTTTAAATCAAAGCTCTCTTCCCCAAATCCATCAGAAACCAGACAGGTTTTACAGGGTACTGGACTTGCATAAATTCCTTTTTAAAAACCCCTTTGCTGACCCAGAGGTTGTCACCCCAGGCTCCAAAGGAGTTAGGTCCAGTACTTCAAAAAAAACCCACTGCCTACAGACAAAGAAAGCAGGACCCTTGACAAATTTGGGAAGAAGGTTTTACACTTCATCTACCCTGGCCACAAGAGACCTCACTTGCAAATTTCATGTGATAAAATGCCAACAGAGTATTTTGGGAAAAAAAAATGAAGCAAAAGATTTCCTTCCTGGAGGACAAGAATACCTCCAAGGAATTGCTAGATCTCTGCCATTCCAGTTCCCAGGTAGCTAGGCAGTCCTTGCACTGCGGATATGATGACCTAGAGGCACCTTTCCAAGCAGCTGTCATCTGGCTCAGTCATCAGAAGGCATGCTTGGTTTAGGGAACAGACATTGCCAGAGCATGTCAAATCTAAACTGCTAGATGCATCCCTGGGTAAGGACTCCGTTTTTGGACCAAAAGGCTAAGGCTGTATTTAAAAAGATGGAGGATAAATCAAAATCCATGCAAACAGTCAAGGACTTCTGCAAGTACAGCCTCCTAGGTTCAGTAGGAATTTTCCCACTAAGCATTGGTCTTTTCTTGCCAATCAAAACCTAGTCAGAGGAAAACCAGAAATGAACTACCTCATAGGCAAAACCGCAATTGCAGAGGGCAAGGCAGTGGTCCTCAGGGACACCCAGGCTGTGGAGTTCTAGGCCACAGGGCCCTAGCAGAGATCAGCAGTGACTCACCACCCTCCGTACCCCCCCAAACCCAAACCCTGGACAAAACAGGAGGAACACTTTCCTTGCTCAAGGAAAATTAGGCCCTCATTACTTCCGACAAGTGGGTTCTGGAAGTTATCTCAAACATCTACAGGCTCACTTTCAAAGAACCATTAAGATTTTCAAGCTACCCCAATGTGCCACAAAATTAAAGGGTAGAGGCCATGTCTCAGATTCACAGCCAGTGCTCTCAGGGCTCTGTGGAACAAGTACCAGACCACCAGATAGGAAAAGGTTTTTACTCCAGGCTATTCCTTGTCCTCAGGAAAGAAGGATCTTGGTGCCCTATCCTGGATCTGTCCAGCCTCAATCTGCTCCTTCTAGCGCCAAAATTAAAAATGCTTACTCTTCAAAAGCTTCTTCCCATGATCATACCTCAGGCTCTAATGGTTACCTTGGACCTGAAAGATGCCTACTTGCACATCCCTAAAGAAGAATCCTGCAGAAGTTTTCTTTGCTTCAGAGCAGGTACCAGTCACTTTCAGTATTCTCCACTTCCCTTTGGCTTGTCTACTGCTTCCAGACTTTTCACCAATTTCCTAGCCCCTGTGTTCGCCTTCAGAGAACAGGAGACATCAAAATTTACCCTTATCTGGGTGACTGCCTCATTCAGGCCAAAAGTCAGTCCAGACTCCTCAAGGATCTGGCTTCCACCCAGACCCTGCTCTCTTTTGTAGGGTTCACTGTAAACCTCAGCAAATCCAACACAAACCCTTCCACCAGGATAGTTTTCCTGGGAAATCTGCAAGATTCCTTCCTTCCCCCAGACAAGGTTTCCTACTTAACACAATACTTAATTGGACATTATGCAGAGGCAATGCCTCTCAGCCAGTGAATTCCTCAGAGCACTGGGCTTCATGACATACTGTACATTAATGATCCCTCTGGCCAGGCTACACATGAAGAAATTTCAGTGGCCAGCACTCACAGTCCCTGGAGACAGAAATCCACCTAATTCACTGCCTCAGGGAGGAATTGGAATGGTGGGCACATTTGCATGTGCACAAATACCAGGGTCTCCCTTTCAGGTTTATCTCTCAGGGCCAGACATTAACCACAGATGCATCAGAAATAGTCTGGGGCACCCATTTGCAACACCTCCTATCCCAGGGCAAATGGGAAGAGCAGTTTAGGCACAAGCACATAAATTGGAAGGAATTGATGGCAGTACAGAAGGGCAAAGTGGCCTTCAAGGGATCACTTGAAACAGGGATGTGTTGTTGTCCTATCTCGCCTTCATTTTTACTAGGTTGGGTTTGGATCCGATCCTCGGATCCTACTCTGCCTTTATATTCAAGCTCGAGGTCTTCTGCCAGCTCGTGGCATCCAAGGATGCACCAGAAAACCTCCCCAGATCTCATTTGCTGCTAAACAAGATTGGGTGCTCGTTCTGCTATCTCTGGCTAAGTATATTCTTTATGTTTTCTTCAACTTTGGTAATAAGTTATTGTTGGCTGTTACTTATCTTCAGATAGTTAATTTTCTATTGGATAGTTTTGTTTCCATTTTTTTGTGGCTAATTTCTGCTATTGGCCGTCATCTTTCATTCAGGGCTTGTCCCTCTCCTGGCTTCTTCTTTTTAAAAGATAAATCGCCCGTTTAAGTTAGAGGGCTCTTATTCCAGTCATTTGTCTGTTTTCTCTTTCTGAAGTCCCATTGAAGACAGTTTGTTTAAGTTAGAGAACTGCCTTTCCTTTTAGCCCATTTACATTAGAGGGCTGGGCCCTCCTTTATTTCCCTCTATTTTCGTCTTTTTTTTCATATAACTGCTGTTAGTGTTTAAAAAAAAAAACAGAGTAAAAAAAGTTGTTCTGAAAAACTTCTGTGATTTTTTGCTACATTTTTCTCTGTCAGAATGTTTAAATGCGGGGGCTGTGGGCAGAAAATACCCTTAAGTGATAGACACATGCTTTGTGTCTATTGACTTGGAGCTGTCCATCACCAGGAGTCCTGCTCTGTTTGCCATGCTTTTAACCACAGAGCTCTCCTGGAGAGGAAGAACAAGTTGGTATTGAGAGGATTATTGAAAACCCCCTTCTCAGAGGCTGTAGAAGAAGGTCCAGGTTTATCTAAAACTGACAAGTCTCTAACTTCAAAATCAGACAAGTCTGGGTAGAGATCTTTTTCTTCTACCTTATCTGAGCCATCAAAAAAGGTTTCCAAAACTTCTACACCGGATTCAAAGCCTATCAAATCAGAAAAATCTTCAGGTCCGACACCATGTGTCTCGGTGCCAGTAGAGTTTGAAATATGGAGCCGGTCTCCAGTCTTGGAGCCATTTTCCCCTACACTAAGTTCACCAGTTTTACAGCATTCTAAGTCTCCACCCCCCTCAACTCGGTCTTCCAGGAACCTTTCCGACGACAACATGGATAGAGTGGTACAGAGGCTGCTGAGGACACTAGAGCAGGTGAAGTTGTTTGATCCGACCCCGAGGGCTTCGGATCTTACCGCATCCACCTCTTCTGCTCCGATTCCTCCTCTGATCCATCCCTGGACTTCAGAGTCAGAAGATCCAGAGCTGATGTTAGTGGAACCCTCGGATCTGTGACCTGTGATGGGATCTTCGGATCCAACCATTGCTTCGATGCCCTAGGCTTCATCTGAGCTTGAGGAGTCTAGGAGCCGATGCTGTCCAGTCGGGTCCGGGGAGGCGAGTTGGATCGGATAGTTGTCTGTTCTCACCTTGCCTCTTGGGGCATCGGCTGGGGTGAGCTCGGCTCCTACCTTGGTCTTGGGCCTATCGTCCTTGATTCTGGGGGTTCCCTAGACTTCTTCGGATCTGGGGATATCCTCTGATCAGGGATGGGGGGGGAGCTTTTGAGGTGATGAGGAGGGTGCTATCTCCACAAACAGCTCCGCTGTCATCTCCGGATGTTCTACCCCCAAAAAGCACTGGTGTCTGCCTATATACCCTTGAATCCATAGAAACGCAGAGATCCTAGGCCTCAGGATGCCTCACACGGCACCTCCCACTCTTCTGAAACCTCTCTAGAGTACCCCTCTGAAGAGGTCCCTCAGAAGAGATAATGCAAGAGGAAGCATTTAGACTTCCCAGAGGAGTCCACTTCTGATGCGGCCCTCGGTCCCCACGATTGCCTCCTGATGATGTCTCCTTTGGAAACATCCTGGAAATGCTGAAACAGAGAGGCGGCTGGAAGTCCACCAACCTTTCAACAGAGGACTACGTATACCTGAAGGCCTTCGGATCTCACCCTTATTCCTCTTGGGTGTCTCCACCTTTCGACGAAATTATGGACCTAGTTTCTTGGAAGGTGTGGGAGTCTCCAGAGTCAGTGAAACCTGTTCCTAGGAGGCTAAGCAAATTTATCACATCCCCGTCAGACAAGATCTTTCTAACCAAGGGAATCCCAGTAGATGCTGTGGTGGTGGTGGTGGCAGCCACCAAGAAGGAACTCTTAGAGACATCATCTTCTTTTCATCCACTGAACAAGGAGTGTCAGATAATGGGCAGATATGGAAAGCACATTTTTTCTTCAGCAACTTTTTCCCTCAGATCGTTGAATTACCTTCCTCATTTTACTAGGTTGCAGAGAGACCTCCTGAAAGAGCTAGGAGATACTCTCCAAGGTTCAGTGGCTGAAGGGGTTTCAGATAAAGTATCCTCTCAGCTCTCTACTTTAAACTCAATCGTCAACAACTCCATGAGACTGATTTCTTATGCAGCGGATGGAGCAAGTAGAGCAGCGGGTTCAGGAATTTCCCTAAGGAGACATTCTTGGATGTGCTTGTGTGACTTCGCTGAGCTCTTTAAATCTTCCTTTGTGAATGTCCCATTTGATGACTCGTCCCTGTTCGGGCCCAAAGTCAAGGACACATCAACCAGGTGTGAGCAAGACGAAAAGACTCTGTCTGCCATAGGAGTCCGTTTTTCCATGCCTACCAGACCTTACCCCAAATGTCAGAAAGGAAGTGGCAAAATGTGGTCTCAAAAATCTCAAAGAGCTTTCCAGGACACACGTGGTGATTGAATCTTCCCCAGGGGCAGAGGGGGAAGTAGTAATGGAAGACGTTGACCATGCAGCAGAGGCGTTCACTGAATCAGTGTGACAGGGTTTCTTTCTTTGAAAAGCCCTTTCAGTGCTCCTGAATGGAGGCCCATCTGTCCATCTCGGGAGGCAGTTGTGGGCCGCTTATCCTTGTTCCCAGAAGTCTGGCAAAACTAAAAGGCAAATGGGTATAAAGCATCATATCCAGAGGTTACACCATACCCTTTTCCTTCCCAATTCCAAACATAAAAAAGGTTCCAGACATTCCACCCAGTCAAAGGGAACAGGCAACTTTAGAAATTCAAAAGTTGCTAGACAAAAGAGTCATCCAAACAGTCCCCGCAGACCAAATAGGATCCGGAACTTACTCAAGATTCTTTTTAGTTCCAAAGAAAACAGGGGACTGGAGACCAGTTCTGGATCTCAGCAATTTAAACAAATCAGTAAGAAAGTCCAAGTTCCGGATGGTAACACTGCAGTTAATACTCTGTTTTCTGGGACAAGACAATTGGATGTGTTCTGTCGATCTCCAGGATGTGTACTGCCACATAAAAATGGACAGGCGATCCAGGAGACACCTGTGCTTATGGCTGGGAGCCAATCACTACCAATTTTGAGCTCTGCCCTTTGGCCTCACTACAGCCCCCAGAGTGTTCACCAAATGTATGGCAGTAGTTGCGGCTCATGCGGCTCAGACGCCTAGGATTCCAGGGTGTTCCATACTTAAGATGACTGGCTCCTAACCGCCACCACCAAGCATCTACTAATAAAAACAAGAGACACCACCTTGCAACTCTGCTCTCACCTAAGAATTACAATAAACTACGAAAAATGTGCCTTGCTGCCTTCTCAGCATGTGGTATGTATAGGAGCAGAATTGGATTCAACAAAAAAGATGGCCATACTCCCTCCAAAAAGAGTTCAAGTTCTAAGACATCAGATTTCATATATTCTAACAAAGAAAAAAGTTCAAGCAAGGATAGTCCTAAAAGTCTTGGGAATCATGGCAGCACTAATAATTCTGATCCCCCTAGCATGGCTACGGATGAGAATTCTCCAGTGGCTGCTGTCCACTCAGTGGTCAATCCAGGAACTGTTGATGTCCCACAAGATATCAGAAACTTGCGAGAAGTACCTTTGTTGGTGGCTTTACTCCATTCAAGTGACTGTAGGACGACCATTTGTACTTCCCCAACCATTAGCCACAGCGACCACAGACACCTCTCAGATAGGGTTGGGGGGAGGCATTATCTGGGAAAGACAGTCCAAGGCACCTGGCAGGATTACGAGGCCTGCTTGCACATCAATGTGCTAGAGATGAAAGCAGTGCTTCTAGCATTGCAAGCATTCCAGGACTCTCTTCCGCTGAGAAATATTGCAGTACAGATAGACAGTATGTCAGTTGTGTGGTACATAAGCAAACAAGGAAGAACCAGATCTTACACCCTTTGTTGTGAGGCTCTGAGAGTATGGCAGTGGACGACCTCCTCCCAATGCTTTCTGATAAAGCACATCCAGGGGAAATCCAGCGTGATACCAGACAGGCTCTGCAGAGCGATTCTGATGCCTCACAAGTGGTCCCTGAAACAGGAAGTAACAGAAAAGATTTTCTGCAAATGGGTCCAGCCTTGCTGCAATCTTTTTACAACATACATGAATACCAAATGCAGCAGCTACTTTGCCATTATCCTCCCTCCAGGGAGTCACCAAGAAATGCACTTGTTCACGATTGGCCGTCGGGTCTCCTCTTTGCCTTTTACCCCCCTTTCCACTAATGCCCAAAGTACTTCAGAAAGCCAATTTCATGGAAAAGGATTTGATACTCATCGGCTCATACTGGCCTTGTCAAATTTGGTTCTCCTTTCTGTGGTCTCATCTTCGGGAGGAGCCTTGGTTGCTGGACCCAGTTCCAGACCTTTTGACTCATGCATGAGGAATGCTCCACGCTTCCCTTCAGACCCACAAATTGACAACTTGGCTGCTCCGATTCCAACAATAGCCAGGTTTAATAACATCTCTTCGTCAGTTAAACACATCCTAATTTCCTCTCATAAAGCTTCAGCAAGAAAGATATAGAGAAGCAAATGGAAAAGATTCTCCTTATGGGCTTCTCATAATCACACTGACCCTTTTTCTGCCCCAGTGAATTCCATTTTAGAATTCCTAGCAAAGCTATTCAGTGAAGGTGCAGCTGCAGCTACCATTAGAGTTTGGCTAGCAGTGATATCCATTTTCCATTTAGGTGAATCTGGCCTTAATATTATGTCTCATAGACTGTGCAAAGCTTTTCTTAAAGGTACTTTGTTATTAGGACCACCTATCAGAGACCCTCCAGCACCATGGGACTTAATTTCCTCCAATCTCATTTAATTTTCCCCCATTTGAGCCAGCATCATCTTGCAAACTCAAGTTTTTGACATGGAAAACTATTTTCTTGATAGCAATTACCTCTGCTAGAAGTGTGTCAGAGCTGCAAACTGTGTCTATAAAGCCCCCATATTTGCTTTTCCATAGAGACAGGATGTCTTTAAGAATAAACCCTTCTTTTTTGCCCAAAGTATGTTCAGACTGAAATTTAAACCAAACTTTAGAGGTGCCAGTCTCCTACCCAAATTATGTTACATCAACTGGATGTGCATAAACAGTTATGTTTTTACTTACACAGAACTAAGGAATTCAGAAAATCTGACCAGCTTTTTATGTCCTTTTCAGATTCAAAGAAAGGTACCCCGGTCTCTAAGGTAACACTTTCAAAATGTCTTACAGATTGCATAACTTTTGTCTGTAAGTCTCAAAACAGAGATATCCCCAAAAGAGTTAAAGCCCACTCTACTAGAGCCATTGCAACCTCTTCTGCCTTTCTGGGTAAACTACCAATTAATACCATTTGTGCTGTGGCACATGGGCAAGACCACATACCTTTATCACTCATTACAAAGTCGATTTGGCTTCCAGGAACAGGACCTCTTTTGGTTCCATGATTCTGAAGAATATTCTCTGTTGAGCCACCCAAAGTGCTAGGGATGCTGTCCCAACCTAGTAATGAAGGCAAGATAAGACAACAACACATTCTGCTCAGCAAGTGCCTTCCAGGTGTTCTGCAGAGTCTACAGCAGCAGAAACACAAAAGAGTGACTTTGGAGTAATTAAGTATCACTTCTCTGCTTTTCTTGCTGTCTTAACTATTTCCGCCTAAAACGCCAATTTTTTTTTTTTTTTTAGCGAATCTGTGATTTAAAAAGTTTGTTATTGTATACAACTCCACACAGCTCCTCGTGGTGTCCTGCAGAGTGATACAGGCAACAGAGAAACCCAAGAGAGACTTTTCCAGATTTAAGTATTTTTTCTCAGTTTTTTTGCTCGGACTGCCTTTTCCCGCCTAAAAAGCGAATTTCTAACTGATCTGTGCTTTAAAAAGTTTAAATTGCATTTGCCTTCTGCTTTTTACAGTTTTTGCACTTGTTTTATATCAATTTAAGTCATTTTTGTATTGTATAACTGTTGTAGGCTACACACCGAAGTGCGCTAGCCTGTTTATAGCATTTACAGTGTTTTCTGTCTGTTTTTCTGCTGTTTCCTGAAAAAAAAAAAAAAAAACATTTTCTTTTCCCGCCTTTGCTGAACTAGATTAGCCCAGATTTCAGGTTTTGCTGAATTCCAGACTGTGGTATTGTTTCCTGTGTTGCCCTTATCCTTACGTGGATAGGAGGAAGCTTCTCTGTTCACCAGTGAGAGTGGGGAGCTTTGAGCAGCCTATGTGTCCCTGGAGGAGTGGTCTCAGCCCTGAAACTAGTAGCTTATTGGCAGTTTTGGGTCAATTCCTATCTCTTTCAGTTTCCCTGCTTTAAAACCCGCATTTGTGTGGTTTTGCGCCAGTATACAACTCCGCACAGCTCCTCGTGGTGTCTTGCAGAGTGATACAGGCAACAGAGAGACCCAAGTGAGACTTTTCCAGATTTAAGTATTTTTTCTCTGTTTTTTTGCTCCGACTGCCTTTTCCCGCCTAAAAAGCGAATTTCTAACTGATCTGTGCTTCAAAAAGTTTAAATTGCATTTGCCTTCTGCTTTTTACAGTTTTTGCACTTGTTTTATATCAATTTAAGTCATTTTTGTATTGTATAACTGTTGTAGGCTACACACTAAAGTGCGCTAGCCTGTTTATAGCATTTACAGTGTTTTCTGTGTGTTTTTCTGCTGTTTCCTGAAAAAAACAAAAAAATAAAAACAAAAAAAATATTCTTTTCCTGCCTTTGCTGAACTAGATTAGTCCAGATTTCAGGTTTTGCTGAATTCTGGACTGTGGTATAGTTTCCTGTGTTGCCCCATATCCTTACTTGGATAGGAGGAAGCTTCTCTGTTCACCAGTG
Organism: Protopterus annectens; assembly: GCF_019279795.1. Lineage (NCBI taxonomy): Eukaryota > Metazoa > Chordata > Ceratodontiformes > Protopteridae > Protopterus > Protopterus annectens. The sequence goes on from NC_056738.1 coordinate 368,880,094, forward strand.
AGAGTGGGGAGCTTTGAGCAGCCTATCTGTCCCTGGAGGAGTGGTCTCAGCCCTGAAACTAGTAGCTTATTGGCCGCTCTGGGTCAATTCCTATCTCTTTCAGTTTCCCTGCTTTAGAACCCACATTTGTGCGGTTTTGCATGATTTTGCGCATAGTGCAGCGCCGCTTAAACGGGTTTAAACTATTTCCGTCTCCACAAAGTCTGCTCTTCACTTTTTCCCTTAGAACTGTTCTAAATCTCAAAGTAAGTACTCTATTTTCATTCTAAAGCCCTGCAGTTGCTCGTATAAGTAATCTTATAAGTAAGCACTAATAAACTAAAGCACTACACCCTCTTATACTCCCTTTAAGTACTTGGTTCCCTGTCAAAAAGTAGTTCCTTATACTATTCTGGCATGTCCAACTCAGTTTCGGGTTTACTCTCCAGTCCAGCTGGTGAATCTGGGAATCTTGAGGCAGTGGTACAACTGCCTTATGCACACAGACCACCCTCTCCTCCTCCCAACAAGCTCAAATATATGTGAGAGATGCAACTATATCGCCAAACTGGAGGCTGAGCTCTCTCAACCCAATACTGACGCAGTCGATCATGAGGAGAAGGTAACCACACACACCACAAATCCAGTCTCACATAGACCTATCGCAGAAAACCAAACACATAAACACACAAAAACATACTCGGAGGCTCTAAATAAAAATCTGCCCAAGCAGCAGAGACCTCCAAAGCAGACATCCAAGCAACCGCTACCCCACAACAATACCCACGTATCACATAGTTCACAAAGTCAGTGTGCCACACAGTCACAGCCCTTAAGGCTAAACCACACACCTAATACACTTGTAATAGGTGACTCTGTTGTCAGACACACTGACGTCCCACTCACCAGGCTGAACAAGGAGAAGGTCACTGTAAGCTGCCTGTCGGGTGCCCGGATCCGGCACATAACACAAGCACTCAGGTCACTCCAAAGCAAGTACAAATATGACTCCGTCATTGTCCATGCTGGTGTGAATGACCTGAGACCGTACCTCCCTGGACTACATGAAAAGAGACATAGAGGAGCTCTCTGATCATGTAGCCCAGGCCGGTATGACCCTGACCTTGAGTAGCATCTTACCCTCACCAAGAATGATGCCACAGTGTAAAGACAAAATGATCAATTTTAACAATTGGCTAAAGTATTGGTGTCATTCAAAGGGGATCCAGTGTCTGTCTGCCTGGGATGACATGCTCGACAAGCCACGTTGCTTTGCTAGGGACGGCTTGCACCTGTCACCCCTGGGCTTTCGAATACTGGCTAAGGCTCTTGCCACCCCCATAGTGCCTTTTTTAGGCAAGGCTCAAAAGACAAACCCACTTCCATAGACAACACAAAGAAAAAGAAACTAAGGGTAAAGCTGCTCAACGCCAGAAGTCTAAACCTCAAGATGCACGCACTCGAGGCTCTCCTCAGTATGGAGAATATCGATATCTGTGCAGTAACAGAAACCTGGTTCAAGGCTCCCGAGAGTACCCCAGCACTACCGGGTTATACCTCATACCATGCTTTTCGGCCCCAAAACTCGGACCGAACCACAAAAGGAGGGGGAGTATCCATATTCATCAAAGATACCCACACCTGCAGGTTAGTGGCACTGCATGAAGCATCGGAGACCATCCATGTGCAACTAACAGTGGGCAAAACTGCCTTTCAGTTTGTAGCCTGCTACAGACCACACTCCCAAACTCAGGAACCCCACTCGGCTTTCCTGAGAACACTGGAGAATATGAAGGTCTCTCCAAACACCATTATATTGGGTGACTTCAACTACCCAAACATAGACTGGGAGCACTACTCAAGCTCCAACACCCTCGCCCAATGGTTCCTAGAATTTATAAACTCAAGTGCTGTGGAACAACTGGTCACCACTCCCACAAGAGGGGAAAACATATTGGACCTGATCATCACCAACATGGGGCCTCTATGTTCCATACCAGAGTTATACCCCTCATTGGTAAGATCTGACCATAAATTAATTTCACTGGACATCCATATCCCGTCCCCACCCCCTGCCAAGGAAACCACGGTGAAGAATTTCTCAAAAGCAAACTTCACACTTCTCAAAACCAAGGTGGAATCCTTCAAATCCCCCGGGCCAGTGGAAAATACGGCCCAAACCGTAGAATCCTTTACAAATGCTTTCTATGGACACCTACAGGAATGCATGGATCGTGCTATCCCAAATAAAACCAAGACTCATTCCTCCAAAGGCAGGAGACCTGTCTGGTGGACCCCAGCCATAAATAAGCTATACAACAGAAGGAGGAAGCTACTACATGATAGAGCAAAATCCCAAAAAGGGAAGGCATCTCTGATCAGTGCTAGCAAGAAACTACGATCCCTCATAAAATCATCTAAGGCCAGCTGCGAAAGAAAAATTGCACAAGATGCTAAAGATAATCACAAGGTCTTCTTTAGTTATGTCAGGAACCTGGGTGGCAACTCCCAGATATGCTCTGAGTTAGTTCAAAATTACAAAAAATACACTGAACCCACAGACATTGCCAACATCCTGGCAGACAGGTTCAGTGCAAACTCCCCCCCCCTTCCCCCCCAAAAGAGCAAATGTCTATCCCAACAGAGTGTAGCCTCCCTGACATCACAGATGCACAGGTGAGAGCTGCCCTCTCCAAAGCAAAAAACACAGCATCAGTGGGACCGGACGGAGTCCCGGGCTGCGTCTTACACTAACTCCAAAAAGAACTGAACCCTCACATAAAGTCACTGTTCAGTCTCAGCCTTACAACAGGATATGTACCCAAGGAATGGCGTACAGCAACAGTGGTCCCACTCCACAAAGGTGGTGCCACAACGGACCCCGAAAACTATCGCCCTATAAGCCTGACTAGCCTGGTCTGCAAAGCTATGGAGCGTATCATCATGAAACTCATAAACAAAGACATTGGGAACCTTCAAACACTGGATCCTACCCAATTTGGCTTTGTTAAGGGCAGATCTTGCCTCTTGAACCTGGTCGACTTCTTTGAAACAGTCACCAAGGCCATAGATGAAGGGAAGGTAGTCCACACAGCCTACCAGGACCTCGCAAAAGCCTTCGACACAGTACCCCACTCGGGCATCATAAATAAGCTCACCAGCTTAAATATCAACCCCTATGTCATAAGATGGGTTGCAAACTGGCTCAGGGATAGAACCCACATGGTCAGAATTGCAGGTGCCATGTCAGACTCTAAACCAGTTACAAGTGGTATCCCACAAGGCTCAGTCCTGGGACCTCTCTTGTTCAGTATATATTTCTCTGAGGTACAGGCTAACATGGGAGGACTATGGCTGACCAAGTTCGCAGTTGACTGCAAACTGGGTGCCATAATCGACTCGCCGACTGACACAAGCATCCTCCAAAAGGGTCTCACAGAGATGGATAACTGGTGCCAGAGCCATGGCCTAAAGCTAAATGCCAAAATGTGCATAGTCATCCCCTTTGGGAAAAACAAAGTTCCCACAAATTACCACATAGGTGGTAATCCATTAAGTATGGAAGAAGTAATTAGGGATTTGGGGACCCAAGTAGATAGCAATCTCTCCTTTGACAATCACGTTGCCATAGTGGTTAGAAAGACCTTCTATATAGCCCACCTTATCACGAAAGGGTTCACATCTAGATCGATAGGTCATTGTACCCCTCTACTCATCACTCATCAGGCCCATAACCATAATTGAATACAGTGCCCCATTTGGGATGTACCTTATCCGACACCTGCAGCAACTGGAAAGACCCCAAAAGTACCTCACCAAGAGGATCAAGGGACTCAAACAGATGTCCTAAGCAGTTAGGCTAAAGAAACTCCAGCTCTACTTAGCTGCTTACCGCCTACTCGGAGGCAATCTGTGCCTGACGTATAAAGCCATGTCCAACCCAGAATTAATGGACATGCTCCACCTCAGGAAATCCAAATCCCTTAGAGCTACACGCTTCAGGGACTTAAACCTCAGCACAGAAATAAATAGGACATGCTGGAGGGACAGATTCATATCCCAGAGGCTCCCCTCACTCTGGAACAAAATCCCAATCCATGTTAGGCAGAGTCCCTCAATGACCCTCTTCAAGAGAAATCTTGACGAGTGGATGGGAGATTGTAGGTTTACTCCTGGGATCTCTTCTGTGTCCCTACTAGACTGAGGCACAGTAAACTAATCTCAAAAGGGCTATCTTCTGTGACCTACTATACAGAGGCACAGTCAACTAATCTAAAAGGGTGGCGAAAGCCAAACACACTCTGGCTAGGCTTATAAATGCCCTAGGGCAGATAGCCTAGTATCAACCTATGAACATAAAGTAGTTATGTACTCACCATAATGTTCCATGTGTGTTGTCCATCTTCACCTTCATTCTTGCATCCCACCCTCCATTCCCCGACCGTTTTTACTCCTGGAAGACCAAGTCTGTATAATTGGATTACCTTACTCTCTGACCTTCTTCATCCAACTCTGAGTTGTTTTTTACTGTGATACTTTCATACCATTATTATAAGAGCAAACAAGATCTGGGGAGGTTTTCTGGTGCATGGTGGGAAAGGGTTTAGTCACAAGCTGGCAGAAGACCTCAAGCTTGAATATAAAGGTCGAGTCGGAGACGAGGATCGGATCTGAACCCAACCTAGTAAGAATGAAGGCAAAGATGGACAACACACGTGGAATGTTATGGTGAGTACATAACTTCTTTTTTCTACTTATAAAAACAGACAACACAACAGTCATGTGGTACATAATTAAACAAGGGGGCACTCACTCCTACCCTCTTTGCTGGCTGGCAGTGCAGATCTGGGAGACGGTCATTGCTTTGGGGTTGCACTTGATGGTTCAGTACCTTCCTGGGGCTCTGAACACTCTAGCAGACCACCTCAGCAGATACTTAATGGATCTCCACAAGTGGCAGCTGCATTGGGAAACATTTCTCAGCATAATCCAGAAATGGGGATCCTCTCAAATAGACCTCTTTGCCACTGACAAAAATGCTCAGTTAAAATGATTCTGTTCCAAGAGCAAACTTCACTCAGCATGGAGAATAGATGCCTTCTCCTTCCTCTGGAGCCACCTATTTCTTTTTTCATTTCCTTCCCTACCTCTCCTTCCAAGGGTCCTCCTGGGGAAGAATGACTGAGGGTCATCCTGATAGCTCCAGACTGGTTCAGGCAGCACTAGTACCCCCTGCTACTGAATTTGACCAAAGAAAAACCTTGGACGTTACCCAAGAGTGGATCTGCAGACTCAGGCAAAGGGAAAGTTTGTGCATCCCATCCTGCAGACTCAAATTCTTTGCCTGGATAATTCATCAAAATTCTGCCCTGAACAATCCCTGAGTAGTCAGGTGCTTAATATTCTAAAAGAATCTAGAAGACCCAATACTAGGAAAACATACTCTGCCAAGTGGAAAAGATTTTCTATTTGATGTCAGCAACAAAGCCTCAACCCTATCTCAACCAATATTTCAGCCATTTTGGAATACCTGGCTATCTTGGTGGGCAAAGGCCTATCCTTCCCTTCCATTAAGATTCACAATTATGCCATTTCAGCCCACATCCCTACTCTTCCTCCTATCTTTTCCCACCCCCTAATGAAACAGTTTATTAGGAGAGTTCTGCATGTCTTACTTCCCAGGAGGTAGCCCACCCCTCCTTGGAACCTTAACTTTGTTCTAGAAAAATTGAGTTTACCCCTGTTTGAACCATCTGCTTCAGCTGATTTAAATTTCTTGACCTGGAAGCCTACCCTTTTACTGGCTATCACCTCAGCTAGGAGAGTCTCTGAGTTGCAAGCTCTCATGGCAGTGGAACCCTTTCTTATCTTCCATCTATATAGGGTTTCACTCAGACCTAATTCTTCTTTTATGCCTAAGGGGGTCAAGAGCACTTCCCTGAACCAAGCCATACACTTGCCTGCCTTCTTCCTTAAGCCACAGAACCAAAGGAAATGATTCTTCACTCCTTGGATGTACACAGGAAAACTTTCAGAAAATAAAACAACTGTTTGTTTCCTTTGCCTTGGGCTCTGAAGGAAAACCAGTCTCCAAAAAAACTATCTCCAAGTGGATCTCCCACTGTATTTCCTTTTGTGCCACCTACCACGGCAAAAAAAAAACCTGAATCTGTTAGGACCCACTTAACTAGGGCCACTTCTATCTCCACTGCTTTCCTGAGAGGAGTGCCTGCCAAAAACATTCCGGAAGCAGCTACCTGGTCATCAGTGCATATCTTTACCAAGCACTGTCACCCTTCTCCAAGTCCGGAGCAGGATTTGCCACTGCCATCTTCCAGAACATCCTCTCTTCCCATTAAGCCACCTTCCACCCTCATCTCAGTCTTGGGAACCATCCCATACGTCAGGACTGCAACAGTGAAGCACGAAGAACATAGTACAGTTGTGCACACTTACCATAAATGTAGATGTTCAAGTGTATTCACTGTTTCAGTCTTCTCTCCCTCCATCCCCCTTATTCTTTACAATAACTATTTTCTCTGTCACCCTCTTCCAGAGGACCCTCTGCAGGGATGCCCTACAGGTCCCCTTTCTCTTACCTCATTACTTGCTTAAGATTCATCTATGGGGCTCCTACCTTCTAGGAGCAAGAAAAAATTAACATCATGGTGTTGACGAGTTCAACTGTTCTGAGGTCAGTGTAAGGCATCCACCAGCTCAGGGAGGAGGGAGATTTTTATACTGGTAGTCAGGCCAACCAAGGGCTTCCGAAACAGGAAATCTAATATGTCAGGACTGCAACAGTGAATACACTCGAACAATGACATTTATGGTAAGTGTATACAACTGTACTTTCTTTTTCCCTTCATTTATCTTAGTTTTTTGCCGGTGTTAGGATTTTTTGCTCTTTCTTTTTGACTTCTACACAGCTTGAGTAGTCTCAGTACTATTATTGCTACCTTTTTAGGCATTCTCTGATACACCATAGCTGGTATTCTTTTTCCCCTCCTTTCTTAGGCTGCTGCTTTGCCTTTAAAAAAAAGGCAAAGTAGTTATTTAATTTTTTGGTTGTTGTGAACTTTTCTTCTTTAGCTCTGTGGTGTTCTTGGCTATGTCGGAGAAACCAACTGGTTTTAAAAATTGCACTTCTTGTGGGTATAAGATCCCAAACTCAGATGCCCACAAGAAGTGCGTGTATTGCCAAGGAGACCAGATCATCTTGACACGGCCTCTTCCATTTACACTACCTTTAATCCCAGAGTACTATTCGACAAGCACAAGAAACGGATTCTAAGCGGGTTGCTTTCTGCTTCTTCTGGAGCTCAAACCCCCTCAGAAACATCCAAATCCATTTCTTTGAATGATAGGAAGAGATCTCCCCCAAAGTCCCCAAGGGCTTCTTTGGAGCCCCTGGAAACAATAAGCAAAATTTCAAACCCGACCACCTCGGATCCCAAACCTCTTGGGCCATCCTCTGATCCAAAGCCTTCATCAGATCCGAAAGGTATGGCTCCTATTGTCATTTCACCCTTAACATCTACTTCTTCGGATCCTAAGTCCTTGGATCTGAGAACCAGTTCAGTCTGTAGAAGCTGTACGCCAGAGTACGCACTGAAACATGTTTCCCTTTCTCTGACCGCTCAACTTTTACAGATTCCGAAGAAACACTCTTCATCCCCTTCCACAGCATCATCTAGGTCTTCCAGAAGTCTGTCAGAGGTGGATGTGGATAAGATGATGCCTAAATTCTTCAAAGTTGAAGTCCAGGTGGGGATCATTCCAGCTCTGTCCCGTACTGGATCTGTGAGTGCACCTACGAAGTCCATGGTTTCTCCCTCACCAATCCAACCTTTGGTTTTGGAGTCCCAGGATCTGTGGTCCCCGAGAGTTTCAGTGTCTGTTCTAAGGATACTTCTTTCCTCCACTCTGACGATTTCCATGACTGGTTCCACTCAGATACCCTCGGATTAGAGCAGGTCTCGGAGCCAAGATATCGGCGCTGGGTCTAAGGGGTTGGGTTTGGCTTCATTTTTGTCGGATGCATCCCTGGCCCTAGATAGCTCTGATCCAATTCTTCCTTTGAGGCTCAGATCTGGGGGTGGCCCCAACCTGCCTTCTTTCAAAGCTTTGGCTGCAAGGAGGGAGAAACGGGTTTCCCCTAGGCCCTCGGCATTCAAGGTGGTAGAAGGGCCCTTCTCTGTTCATAGCAAAGCATTGCCTCATGTCTGAGATCCTATCCCCTACCCCTCTTTGGTTGCAAGCTCTGAGTCCATCAGATCTACTCCACAGGGACAGTCAGTTCCAGTTAGTCTCCAGACGGTTCCACTAGAGGAACTTCCCCTGCCATCCGATACCCCCCCTGAACATTCTACAGAGGAGGTTCCTCTGAAGAGGACATGTAAGAGGAGGCATATAGAGTGCCTCATGGAGTCTCCCACAGAAGACACTGATTTTGATGAAGGAGAAGGATCCCCAGATCACCACCTGATGGACATCACATTTGCAGATATCGTGGAAACCCTTAAGCAAAAAGTGGCTGGTCATCCCAAACTCCTCCTTCTGAGGCATCAGTGTTCCTGGAGGCTTTTGGTGCTGGACCATCTATGTCTTGGGTGACCCCCCCCCCCCGGGGGGGGGGGACATATTGACGTGATTTACCATTGGGCTTGGAAGGAGCCAGACACTACTGAACATATACCCAAGCACCCAGACAGATTTTTAGCTCCCCCTCTGACTGCCCTCACTGGAGCAAAGGAGTTCCGGTTGATGCTGTGTGGCAGCAGCCACTAAGAAAGAGCTAGCAGGGCAAAGCTGTTCTGTCAGTCTGCCAAACAGGGAATGCAGAGCATTGGACAAATTCAGAAAATGAGTGTTTGCCACAGTAACCTTCGCCTTGAAGTCATTTAACTATTTGGCACATTTTACTAGGCTTCAGAGGGATTTTGACTAAGGAACTATCAAACTCCCTCTCTTGAGTCCATTTCTGCTGAGGACTTCAAACGGACCTCCTCTCAGCTAGCTACTCTCTTTATCTATTTCAAATGTGTCGATGAGGCTAATTTCTCACACAGCAGAAGGTACCTCTCGAGCCACCAGTTCAGGTATTTGCCATAAGGAGACATGCCTGGATGCGGGTGTATGATTTTGTGGAGCCCTTTAAGACATCTTTTATTAAGACCCCTTTTGATGGCACTTCCTTGTTTGGGCCGTTTGTTAAAGATACACTTACTCACAGTGAAAAGGATGGAAAACCCCTGTCTGCTGTAGGAATCAAGTTTTCTACCCCTCAACAGACCTTCTTCCAAAACCAAAGAGGTGCTAAGAAGATGTGGTTCTGTAAGTGTCGGGGAACTTTTCAGGATTCACGGGTGGACACTTCCTCCAGAGGCAGTGGAGAAAATTTTAATGGCAGATGTCACCCTAGAATAGAGGCAGAGGAAGCCCAAAGAGACAGGGTTTTAGGGATTCTTTTTTGTACAGGCCATGTCAGTTCTCCTGAAGCGCTGCTGAACTGTTCTGATCTGGAGGCAATCGGTGCTCATTTCTCTTTGCACCTAGATGCCCAGACAATTATGACAAAAGATTTATGGGTGCTAAGAATAATATCCAAAGGTTATTACATAGCCTTTGCCCTTCTTCCTCATGGTCACAGGAAGAAACTGCTTGAAAATCCACTCAGTGATAGGAAGGAAGCAGCACGAGAAATACAAAAGCTGCTACAAAAGAGTCATCCAGGTAGGATTCAGAATGTACTCTTGCTTCTTTTTAGTGCCAGAGAAGGTAGGGAACCTTAGACCAGTTTTAGATTTAAGCGGTTTGAACCAGTTTGTGAAGAAGGCAAAGTTCCGAATGGTCACGATTCAGTCCATCCTGATATTTCTGCACAAAGATGAATGGATGTGCACCATAGACTTTCAGGATGCGTACTGTCACATAAAACTCGACAGACAATCCCGGAGGTTTCTTCGGTTTTGGCTGGGAGCCAGTCATTACAATTCAAAGCTCTGCCCTTTGGCCTCACCACAGCCGCCATGGTGTTTACTAAATGCACGGCAGTAGTAGCAGCTCACTTGAGGCTCAAGGGGTTCCAAGTGTTTCCATATCCAGACGACTGGCTGCTCACTGCGCTGTCCAGGCATCAACTCCTGCAAGCCAGGGACTGTTTGCTCCAGATTTGCGAAAGCTTGGGCATTTCAATCAGTCTTGCCAAGTCTCAGCTCCCTTCAGTTCAGAGCCTGGAATTCATCAGAACGCTTCTGAATACTTCTACTCAAGTGGGATCTTTACCTCTCCACCACATTGTTTCTTTACGATATCAAGTACAAGATGTTCTCTCTCATCCTCCTTCTCCAGCAAAGTTAGTGGTACAGACATTGGGGTCGATGTCAGCTGCCATAGTATTGCTTCCCTTCGCTCGCTTCTTTATGTGAATTCTCCATTGGGCCTTAGCTGTGCAGTGGCCATTCGGTATCAGCCCCTGTCCTTTCCAATAAAACTCACCCCAATTTGTATACGCCACATTCATTGGTGGATTCAGTCTGACGACCTTTTTCTGGGCAGACCCTTTATTCTTCCAAGTCCAGTTGCCACAGTGACCATGGATGCCTCCTAACTGGGGTGTGGGGACATTTCTTGGGAAGGACAGTCCAGGGCATGTGGTCCCCTCAAGAGACCAAATTGCATATCAGCATTCTGGAGATGAGAGCAGTCTTTTAGCATTGGAGGCATTTCAGCACTCTCTCCCTCTGGGGAGGGGACTATTGCAGTTCAAACAGACAATATGTTGGTAGCCTGGTACAACAACAAGCAGAGAGGAACCCAATCTTACCCCCTGTGCCGAGAGGCAATGAGAGTATGGGAATGGGCGATCTCTTCAAACCACTTTCTAATTGCGATGCACATTCTGGGGCAAACCAACGTGCTGGCAGGCAAACTGAGGAGATCTATTCTGATGCCTCATGAGTGGCCTCTCAACCAGTCAGTAGCGAATATGTTCTTCAGTTGTTGGGGCCAAACTTGCTGTGACCTATTTGCCTCCCCTCTCAACAACAAGTGCAGCAAGTATTTTGCTCTGATCCCCCCCCCCCCCCCCGGGGAGTCACCAAGAGATGCTCTGCTTCACACTTGGCCCTCCGGTCTCCTTTATGCTTACCTTCCTCTTCCCATAATTCCAAAGTTCTTACAGAAGGCAAGCATGCCAAAGAGCTCTATAATACTCATTGCTCCATTCTGGCCCCGGCATATTTGGTTCTCATTTCTTCAGTCTCATCTTCGTTATCCACCATGGATACTGGAGCCTCATCAGGATCTCCCCTGTCTCATCCATTGAGGATTCAACATCCTAACCTTCTAGCCCTCAGTTTAACTGCATGGTTTCTCTGCTTCCAGTAATACTGAACCAGTACAGCACTCTTTTCCAGTTCGTGTTATTCTTTTGGTGTCACAAAAAACTTCCACCAAGAAAATGTATAGGAGCAAATGGAAAATGTTTTCTATATGGGCTGCTAACCAAAACATCGATCCCTTTTCAGCCCCAGCTACTGCAGTTCTCCTTTGTCTCACAACCCTTTTGAGTCAAGGAGCCAGATTTTCTACAGTTAAACTCCATTTGGCAGCAGTTTCTAATTTCCATTCAGGGAAAGAAGTCTTTCTCCCTGGCTTCCTCTAGAGTATGTAAAGCTTTTATGAAGGGAATTTTTCCTCCTCAGATCTCTGGTAAAGGATCCTTCACCACCTTCGGACCTTACAGTAGATGTTCTTCGTGTTTCACTGTTGCAGTCATCACATTTGGCTTATCTGCTTGCAGGTAGCCCTCAGTCGGCGTGATTATCAAAGTCTTGGGTCCTGTGTCAGTTGCTCTCATCTTCCATGACGTCAGGTAGTCAGGGGTATAAAGCATGCAGCCAATGCCATTACATCAGTCTTTCTTGCCATACGGTGCCTGAAGCAGAAGCAGTTCGCAAGTGCCGGTCAGCCCACTCCTGAAATTTTCATTTTCGAGTTTCAGATCCAAAGTCTTCAACAAAGCTAAGTACCCCGTTGGGAAAACTTTTTCTTGCTCTAAACCGATGTCAGTAAAAGTTAACAATTGTATTTCTTGTGGAAAGCAAATACCTCATAAAGATTTCCATCCGTACTGCAGTCCTTGCTTAGGCCCAGATCACGACGTCCCTTGCTGTCGGTTTTGTGCCTTATTCAAACCTCGAACTATTCGTCATTGGTTCATTTTCGCATCTAAATATTTTAGTACCCAGTTGTAAGCCACCCGACTACCGACATTCTGAAAAAACGCAAAGATAAAGATAGAGACAGGCCGCATAGGTCCAAAGCTGCCATCGACACTTCCGTTAAGCTAGTCACCAGTTCGCCGGTACTCAGTGAGGAGCTTTCGCAGCCCCTGATACCCGCTAATTTGGATTCGCAGGCCTTTACTGAGACCCATTCTGAGTCCGATATGCCATGAGATGCTTCTTCGACTGTGGAACCTGCGGATGTCTCTACATTGGATGGGTCCGGAGCCACAGTGCAGGCACTGGCTTCTGAGGGTGATTTCAGGCCTAGTGACTTGCATATTAAACCGACACCATCTTCTTCAAGGCCTAAATCTCGATCCACAACTAGAAAACTGAAGCCCAGACTGCATGGTCAGGCCCCTATGCCTAAAAAACAAATGATAAGAATGGCTGAAGATCTTATTACTCTAATCAGGGGAAGCCACCCTTCTCCCTCTAAGAGACCTAGAACTGATTTTCCTTCTGATTCTTCTGATCAGGATTCTGAAATTTCTGTTTTCTCTGATAACCAAGAGTTGCCCTCTAGAGGATTTCTGTTTTGGTGAAACTTTGCATACTCTTAGGGAGAATTTCCTCTGGGAAAGCCATGATTACTCTGACTCCAAAAAGAGGCTTAGGGAAGTCCTACTCCTACCTCAACACAGGCCTTTAGGCCTTTAGCTATCCCTCCTGTACTGGACATTGTAGATGATGCCTTCTTGGAATCTAGCCTGGTCCCTGACACTTTACCCCCAGCTCCCAGAAAACCTGACAGATATTACAGCGTACCTGACTCTCACAAGTTCCTCTTTAAGAATACTGTGGATCCTGAGATCGTTTCACAGGGACACAAAGGCATTAAGGCTACTACTGCCAATAACCCTACCCACTCTGATAGAGATTCCAGGGCCCTGGACAGATGGGGTAAGAAGGTTTACACTTCAGCAACTTTGGCCATTAGGGCCTTAAACTGCCAGTTTCATATGTTGAAGTGTCAGCAGCATATTATTGGATTGCTTAAACAGAAAATTATGTTGATTCGTGACTGTGCTGAAAATAAAGAATTACAGGATTTAATGCATTCTGCCGAACAAGTTGGAAAACATACTTTGCAATGTGGTTTTGATTCATTAGAGGCATCTTGCAGGGCTGTTGTCACTGGGTCTGTACTTAGAAGGCATGCTTGGCTTAAGGAGCAAACTTTGCCAGATCATGTTAAAGCTAAATTACTGGATGCTCCCTTAAACCAAGACCGCCTGTTTGGCAACCAAGCAGAAGTAGTACTTAAAAAGATGTAGTAAAAAGCTAAATCTATGCAAACTGTTAAAGATTTCCTGCCAGTACAGCCTCCCAGATTTAGTAAGCACTGGCCTTCTAAGAATTGGTCCTTTCCTGCCTCTTCTAGGCCTTCTCAATCCAAACCCAGAACCAGCAGACCACGCAGGCTTCAGTCTCAAGGTACTAACCGGCCTAAGCAGTGGAGAGCTCCCACTTCCAAAGCTGGAAGTAGTATGGCACCCCCCCTATGGTAAACTGTCACAATGACTTAACTTTAAACCTTCAAAGCCCTGCTCAATTGACTGTTCCTTTAGGGAGAAAGATCGCCCTGCATGCAAATAAATGGGAGCACATTACCAAAGACAAATGGATTTTAAATATAGTTTCCCAAGGATACAGATTCCACTTCCACTCCTTACTAACTCCAAACGGTTGGCCAGACCTACCCCCAAGTCAGTGGGCAGAGGCTCAAAAGCAGGTTCTCTCTCTTCTAAGCATCAAGGCTATTCAACATGTCCAAGAAGAATGGGGGTAAGGTTTTTACTCAAGACTTTTCCTGGTTCCCAGAAAAGATAATTCCTGGCGTCCTATCCTGGACCTGTCTATCCTAAACACCTTTTTGGTAATCCCAAAATTCAAAATGCTAACTCTTCATTGGCTGCTTCCCATGCTAGGCAAAAATGCCTGGTTGGCAACACTGGATTTAAAGGAAGCCTATCTGCACATCCCAATCAGAGAATCTTGCAGAAGATACCTATGCTTCAGAGCAGGCTACATGCACTCTCAGTTCTCTGCACTGCCCTTCGGCTTATCTACTTCGCTCAGGGTATTCACAAAGTGCCTAGCTCCAGTCATTGCATTTTTCAGGCAAAGAAATATTCAAATATACCCATAGCTGGACGATTGTCTAATTCAAGCAGAAAGCCAGGACATACTATTAAATCATCTGGCATTTGTAAAGAAATTACTAACTTCTCTGGGGTACACCATAAACAAAAAGAAATCACATCTAGTACCCTACCAACAAATTGTATTCCTGGGAGCAAGCTTGAATACAATTTCCCAGCTGGCCTACCTCACGCCAGAGAAACAAGTTTATTCGACAGCCTACTTCAAACTACTGGCCACAAAGACCCAGCTATCTGCAAGAAAAATACTGCAAGCCCTGGGGTTCATGGCCTCTTGCATTCTAATAATTCCATATGCAAGACTGCATATGAGGAAACTACAATGGTATCTAAAAAGTCTATGGTGTCAACATTCTCAGGACCTAGAATCAATGATTCCTGTCATCCCTTGTCTAAAGACAGAGTTCCTTTGGTGGGCAAAGGCCTGCCACCACAACAAGGGACCGCCATTCACTCTACCCCCTGCCGCCCAAACCCTAACAACAGACGCATCAGACTATGCATGAGGAGCTCACTTGGCAAGGCAGTGCATTCAGGGCAAATGGAACCAGAGTCAAATGCACCTGCATATCAATCAAAAAGAAATGTTAGCTGTACAGAATGCTCTGGCAGCCTTCAAGAACCACATTCTTCCAGGACAATTATTGGTAAAGACAGACAACACCACTGTTATGTGGTACATAAACAAGCAGGGGGAACCCATTCATACCCTCTCTGCAGGCTAACCATGGCTCTGTGGAACACAGCCTTGAGCTACCAAGTGCACCTACAAGCTCAGTTCCTGCCAGGAAAGCTAAATACACTGGCAGACAATCTAAGCAGAAATCTCATGGACCCACATGAGTGGAAACTGGAACCAAATATATTCAACATTTTGAGAAACAAATGGGGGAGCCCAGAGATAGACCTGTTTGCCTCCCCTCAGAACTACAATTTGGACAAATTCTGCACAAGGACTCCCCACAGACAAGCTTGGAAAGTGGATGCCCTGTCCTTCACCTGGAAAAACCTATCAGTCTATGCCTTTCCCCCTCTGCCTCTCCTCTCCAAAGTGCTACTAATGATCAAACAGGACAGACCAAGGACAATACTGATTGCATCAGACTGGCCGTGCCAGCACAGGTACCACCGCTTGCACAGTGTATCACTGCTGGAACCATGGCACCTGCCTCAGAACTCTGCCCTGCTGTCCCAGCCGGAGGGCCAGATTCTGTACCCATAGCTTCAAACCTTGAACCTTGCAGCCTGGCTAATTACCTGATCTCTCCATTTCCATCCCTCAGTAAGCAAGTGATGGATGTCATTATTGAGGCAAGGAGGCCTAGTACTAGAAAATCCTATTCTGAAAAATGGAAAATATTCTGTTCCTGGAGCCAAACCCAGGGGATGGGCACAATAGTGCCCAGTTTACCGCACATTCTTCAATACTTAACTAATATGCTTCACAAGGGCCTTTCCTTTTCTTCCATCAAAATTCATGCCTCGGCCATTTCAGCACATTATAATACAGAGCCACCCCTCTTCTCTCATCCACTGCTGAAGCAATTCCTCAGAGGGTCCAAAAACTTAAGACCACCCAGGAGAGCCCCTACTTCAGCCTGGGACCTTAACTTTGTATTGGAAAAGCTCACTCTACCTCCTTTTGAGCCAGCTGCAAATGCAGAGTTGAAATTCCTTTCTTGGAAAACAGCCTTCCTTCTAGCCATCATTTCAGCAAGAAGGGTGTCTGAACTACAGGCCCTCATGGCAGTGGAGCCTTTCATCATCTTTCATGCGGACAGGGTGTCCCTCCGGTCCAGTCCTTCCTTTATGCTCAAGGTGTTATCCAGTGTGGCCCTTAATCAGTCCATTCATTTGCCTACCTTCTTTTCTAATCCACAGAACAAAGGGGAACGAATACTGCACTCCTTGGACGTGCACAGACAACTTAGATTTTTACTTGGATAGGACTAAGCCTCTCAGGAAATCTGAACAGCTGCTGGTTGCATTTGCTGCAGGGGCAGACGGGAAGGCCATTTCAAAGCAAACCATTTCTAAGTGGATAGGCCATTGCATTCATTTCAGCTATAAGCACCATGGAAAACGTACCCCACAGAAGATAAGAACTCATTCCACCAGGGCTGCATCTACCTCTACAGCCTTTCTCAGAGGTGTCCCTACCAGGGACATCCTAGAAGATGCTACCTGGAGTTCTGCACATACCTTCACCAAGCATTACCACTTGCAAATTTTCTAAATCCAGAGCTGGCTTTGCCACTGCAGTCTTGCAGGACCTTATAGCTGGTCCTAATGCTATCTGATTGCCTCCTCCCTTCCTTAGCTTTGGGAATCTACCCAAATGTGATGACTGCAACAGTGAAACATGAAGAACATAGTACAGTTGTGTACACTTACCATAAATATAGATGTTCGAGTGTATTCACTGTTGCAGTCCTGGTTACCCTCCCTCCAGCCCCCTGACTTCTATTGACTATACCTCTATTCTTGTTTACTATGCTTAAAGCTTTTTGTTGTATTTGCTTTTTGTTGGAGGTGTAACCTTGTATATAATTGCTTCCCATTATGGGGGCACCTGACATCTTGGGCAAGAAAAACTGATGTAATGGCGTTGGCTGCATGCTTTATACCCCTGGCTATCAGACGTCATGGAAGATGAGACAGCAACCGATGCAGGACCCAAGACTTTGATAATCAGGCTGACTGAGGGCTACCTGCAAGCAGATAACCCAAATGTGATGACTGCCACAGTGAATACACTCGAACATCTACATTTATGGTAAGTGTACACAACTGTACTTTCTTCAGGGTTTAACTCGGAAACTGTTTGACCCATCAGATAAAGTTTCTGTCATTGAAAGCTGTCTTTCTGGTAGCAATAACTTCAACATGAAGAATTTCTGAACTTCGGGCTCTTTCACCGAAACCCCCTTATATTGTTTTTCATAAAGATAGGATCTCTCTGTGGATTAACCCTTCTTTTGTGCCTAAAGTGACCTCTGAGAATAATATTAATTTAGTAGTCTTTTTTCTGAAATTTTCCAATAAGGGAGAGTACATGCTACATTTCCTTGGTGTACATCAACAACTATGTTTTTACCTTAAAGTGACAAAGCAATTTAGAAAGTCAGATCAGCTTTTCATATCCTTTTCCTCAAATCACTTGGGTTAAGCACTTCCTAAATTTACCCTGGCCAAATGGATTACAGATTGCATTTCACCAATTTATTCCCAAAAAGGCTTAGTATTATCAAGACCTCCCGAGCTCATTCAACTCAATCCTTGCCTATTTCATCAGCTTTTTTTCCAAGGACGTTGATTGACAACATTTGTGCTGCAGCCACATGCTCCAAAGCTCATACCTTGATTTCACATTACAAACTGGGCATATTTCCCAGCAATAGAGCCCCTTTTGGTTCAGCACTACTCCGGAATATACTTCAATGAGGGCCACTCAAGGTTTATGTAGCTGGGGAGTCTGTCACATTGGTGAGTGTTAAACTACACTTTTCCAGGTAGTCTGTGCTCAATGAAAACACTGAAACAGTTCTGCTCTTATGACATTCATTTACTGCATACGAGGTTTACATCTAGCTTAACAATGAAAGGTATATACATCAGAAACATACTTCAGCTTACAGCATCAGGTCTGCAAAATAGGAGAATCAAAGTCTCTGATACAAAAGAAAAAGTCCCAGTCTTTATAGTGTCTTTTCTGCCTGCATCAGCAGTTTAGAGAATTTGCCAGAATAGTAAGTCTTTCCTTTGAAGCTGGTCTGCTGACAGTTTATTTTCCATGTTTTAAACATTCTGTTCCTGAAGAATAACTCCTTTCGTCCTTGGCCTATCTTGCGTATCATGGTGACGAGACACAGCTGCATAGAAGAGTTCGTCTTGACCTGCTTGTAGATAATAATTTTACACAAAGCTGCATAGTTTGTAAGAGATAAAATATTTTACTTCTGATTCTTAACAATGAATGCCAAGCTATATAGTTTTGCTAAGTTAAGTAACCAAGTTTAAACTAAGTGCACTCTACACACTGAAATGCAGAACATTTATTTTACATTTTCAGAAAAATCCACAGAAATCCATTTTAACCGTTCTTTACTCTCTCAATTCCCACTTTTATTTAAAAAGGGGAAAATGGCTGTTCATTTTCAATTTTTTCTTCAATGGTACACATTGAAACTTTCTCCAGTTTATTCAGGTTAACCATCATGATTTGCTAACTATAGTTTTTCGCAAATGACATTTTGGGTAGCAATTCCAAATAGTTATTATGACTATAATGCCTAACACTACGAATACAGGATGTATCAACCAATTTAACAGATTTTTTTCCAACCAGTAAAGATATCCCACCAGTTGTGAGCAGTGTCTTTTTTGTTCTTTTAAGCCAAACCAAGAAGTTTATATTTTGCAGTGTTATGCTTAATGCCTCGTAATACAGAATACTTCATTTCTTTTTTTCCAAATGCTGTCTGAGAATTTTAGTATTGTTCATTATGTTTTTTTAAATTATCCAAGGATACAGATATATTGGGAAGCTGTATTAAGTCATAATTCCAGTTCTTGGAAATATTTACTTCTATGGGTTCAGTAAACACATAGCTCTTATTATTCCGTTTAAGGAAATCAACATGTGATAAACATCCTACAGAAGGTCATTTTAAATTATGACCTATGTCTTGATCTGTAACCAGACAAATATACTGAGGAGCCACTTCTGTAAACATTTGAAAAGAAGGCGGCGTAATAGTCCATTTACACAAATTAACAGAATGCTGTAGTAAGCATGGTTCATAGACAGGCGAATGCTGTCCACAAATTAGTCCATTTTGAATCTGTGTACAATACTCAATTTTATGTGTTTTTCCTCTCATATCTATATAATTACCTTCAAATTGTGGCAACCAATACTCATACCCTTTTGGTACAAGAAATGTCATAGATAACACAGTAAACTGACACACAATAGTTGTATCAGTAACATTATAATGCATAAACTTTCCTGTACAATATTGTGGAGTGCAGTGTGTTACTTCAGTAAATAATCTAATCCAATTGGTGTCAGGTATCCATTTGTTATACAATTGTCGCCAAACATTTCATTTTGTAACATAAGTTCAGTTTGTACTCTATTTTTCTGAATTTCCACATACAAAGATTGCATAGTGCATTTTGTCCAGTTTACAAAAATTGTCATGTTACCATCACATTTCAACTGATGTAGCTGCATAGCATCATAATTGTCTAAAACCTGCTGCTGATAATTTATATTGTGCAGATGTGTCTTCCATATTTCTGGATTCTAAGATGCTTGTAAATGCACAGTCTGAGAGATGTTCTTCGTGTTTCGCTGTTGCAGTCATCATATCTGGGTTATC
Organism: Protopterus annectens; assembly: GCF_019279795.1. Taxonomy (NCBI): domain Eukaryota; kingdom Metazoa; phylum Chordata; order Ceratodontiformes; family Protopteridae; genus Protopterus; species Protopterus annectens. Next base: position 368,899,918 of record NC_056738.1, read on the forward strand.
TGCTTGCAGTAGCCCTCAGTCGGCCTGATTATCAAAGTCTTGGGTCCTGCGTCGGTTGCTGTCTCATCTTCCGTGCCATCAGGTAGTCAGGGGTATAAAGCATGTAGCTGATGCCATTACATCAGTCTTTCTTGCCGTGCGGTGCCCGAAGTAGAAGCAGTTCACAAGTGCTGGTCGGCCAACTCATGAAATTTTTGTTTTAGAGTTTCAGAAACAAAGTCTTCAACTAAAGCTAAGTACCCCATTTGGGAAACTTTTTCTTGCTTTAAACTGATGTCAGTAAAAGTCAATAATTGTATTTCTTGTGGAAAGCAAATACCTCATAAAGATTTTCATTTGTACTGTATTCCTTCCCTAGGCCCTGACCATGACATACCTCACTGTCGTTTTTGTGCCTTATTTAAACCACAAACTATTCATTGTCGGTACATTTTCGCTTCTAAATATTTTGGTACTCGGTTCAATTATCCAGATATGTCTTCGGTAAGCCACCTGACTACCGACATTCCGAAAAAAAACGCAAAGATAAAGCCAGCGACAGGCCGCCTAGGTTCAAAGCTGCCGACGACGCTTCTCCTAAGCTAGTCGCCAGTTCGCTGGTACTCAGTGAGGTGCTTTTGCAGCCCCTGATACCCGCTACTTCAGATTCGCAGGCCTCTACTGAGACCTATTCGGAGTCCGGTATGCCACGATATGCTTCAACTGTGGAACCTGCGGATGTCTCTACCATGGATGGCTCCGGAGCTGCTGTGCAGGCACTGGCTTCTGAGAGTGTACTCAGGACTACTGATTTGCATATTAAACCGATGCCATCTTCTTCTTTTAGGCCAAAAACTCAAATTATGCCTAGGAAACTGACACCCAGACCACATGGTCAGGCCTCTATGCCTAAAAAACAAATGATAAGAATGGCTGAAAACCGTATTACTTTAATCAGTGGAAGCCAACCTTCCCCCTCTAAGAGACCTAGGACTGAATTTGCTTATGATACTTCTGACCAGGATTATGACATTTCTGTTTCCTCTGATGACCAGGATTTACCCTTATCTACCTATGAGGATTCTGATGCAGAGGGCTCTATTCCCTCTGCTTCTCCCCCACAGGATTTTTCTTTTGGTGAAACCTTGCATACTTTTTGGGAGCTTTTTCACTGGGAAAGCCAGGATTACTCTGATTCTAAAAAGAGGCTTAGAGATTTCTTACTCCTGCCCAAACACAGGCCTTTAGCTATCCCTCCTGTACTGGACATTGTTGACTATGCCTTTTCGGAATCTAGCTTGGCCCCTGACACTTCACCTCCTGCTCCCAGAAAACATGATAGATCTTACAGGGTTCCTGATTCTCACAAGTTCCTTTTTAAAAATCCTACTGTGGATCCTGAGACCATTTCACAGGGACCCAAGGGCATTAAGGCTACTACTGCCAAAAATCCTACCCCCTCTGATAGAGATTCCAGGGCCCTGGATAGATGGGGTAAGAAGGTATACACCTCTGCAACTTTGGCCATCAGGGCCTTAAATTAACAGTTTCATATGTTAAAGTATCAGCAGCATATTATTGGATTGGTTAAACAGAAAATTATGTTGATTCCTGGCTGTGCTGAAAAATAAGGATTTACAGGATTTAATGCATTCTGCTGAACAGGTTCGAAAACATACTTTGCAATGTGGTTTTGATTGACTAGAGGCATCTTGCAGGGCTGCTGTCACTGGGTCTGTACTTTGAAGGCATGCTTGGCGTAAGGAGCAATCTGTCCCATATCATGTTAAAACTAAATTGCTGGATGCTCCCTTAAATCAGGACCGCTTGTTTGGCGACAAAGCAGAAAAAGTTCTTAAAAAGATGGAGGAAAAAGCTAAATCTATGCAAACTGTTAAATATTTCTTATAAGTGCAGCTACCTAGATTTAGTAGGCATTGGCCCTCAAAAAATTGGTCCTTTCCTTCCTCTTCCAGGCCTTATGAGTTCAAACCCAGAACTAGCAGAACACCCAGGCTTCAATCCCAGGGTGCACAACAGGACTAAGCAGTGGGGGGCTCCCACTTCCAAATCAGGGAGTAGTAAGACTCCTTCCTATGGTAAGCTGTCTCAATGACTTAACTTTAAAACTTCCAAGCACTTCTCAACTGACTGCTCCTTTAGGGGAAAAGATTGCTCTGCAAGCAAAAAACTGGGAGCTGATTACCCAGGACAAATGGGTTTTAAACATAGTTTCCCAAGAATACAGATTTTACTTCCACACGTTACCAGCCCCAAATCAGTGAGCAAAGGCTCAAAAGCAAGTACCCTCTCTTTTAAGATTAAATGCTATTCAGACTGTGCCAGAAGAGGAAAAGGGACAAGGTTTCTACTCAAGACTTTTCCTGGTAGCCAGAAAAGACAACTCATGGCATCCTATATCCTAAACACCTTTTTTGGTGATTCCAAAATTCAAGATGCTAACTCTTCACCAGTTGCTTCCCATGATAGGCAAAGATGCCTGGTTGGCAACACTGGATTTATAGGAAGCCTACCTGCACATCTCAATCAGGGAATCTTGCAGAAAATACCTATGCTTCAAAGCAGGCTGCATGCACTATCAGTTCTCTGCACTGCCCTTTGGTTTATCTACTGCGCCTAGGGTATTAACAAAGTGCCTAGCCCCAGTCATTGCATTTTGTAGGCAAAGAAATATTCAAATATACCCATACCTGGACGATTGTCTAATTCAGGCAGAAAGCCAGGACATACTTCTGAATCATCTGGCATTTGTACAAAGGGTGTTAGCTTGTCTGGAGTAAACCATAAACGAAAAGAAATCACATCTGGTACCCTGTCAACAAATTATATTCCTGGGAGCAAGCTTGAACACAACTTCCTAGATGGCTTTCCTCACGCCAGAGAAACAAATTCATTTGACAACTTACTTCAAACTAGTGGCCACAAAAACCCTGCTATCTGCAAGATAAATACTGCAAGCCTTGGGGTTCATGGCCTCGTGCATTCGACTAATTCCATATGCAAGACTGCATATGAGGAAACTATAATGGTATCTAAAAAGCCTAAGGTGTCAACATTCTCGGGATCTAGAAGCAATGATTCATATCATACCTTGCCTACGGTTAGAATTCCTTTGGTGGGCAGAGGCCTGCCACCAAAACAAGGGACTACCATTCACTCTACCCCCTGCCGCCCAAACCTTAACAACAGATGCTTCAGACTATGCATGGGGGGCTCACCTGGCAGGGAAGTGCATTCAGGGCAAATGGAACCCAAGTCAAATGCACCTGCATATCAGTCAAAAAGAAATGTTAGCTGTACAGAATGCTCTGACAGCCTTCAAGGACCACATTCTTCCAGGACAATTAATGATAAAGACTTACAACATCACTGTTATGTGATACATAAAAAGGCGGGGGGGTACCCATTCTTGCCCCCTCTGCAGACTAGCCATGGCTCTGTGGAGCACAGCCTTGAGCTACCAAGTGCATCTACAGTCTCAATTCCTGCCAGGAAAACTAAATACACTGGCAGACGAACTAAGCAAAAGTCTCATGGACCCACACAAGTGGAAACTGGAACCAAAGATTTTCAACATGTTGATCAGCAAATGGGGGATCCCAGATATAGACCTGTTTGCCTCCCCCCAGAACTACCAATTGGACAAATTATACACAAGGACTTCCCACAAACAAGCTTGGAAAGTGGATGCTCTGTCCTTCAGCTGGAAAAATCTATCAGTTTATGCCTTTCCTCCTCTGCCTCTCCTCTCCAAAGTACTACTAAAGATCAAACAGGAGCCAAGGATGATACTGATTGCACCAGACTGGCCACGCCAACACTGGTAACCCCCTCTTGCACAGTGTGTCACAGCTGGCCCCATGGCACCTACCTCAGACCCCTACCCTGCTGTCTCAGCAGGAGAGCCAGATTCTGCACCCCCAGCTTCAAACCCTGAACCTGGCTAATTACCTAATCTCGCCGTTACCATCCCACAGTAAACAAGTGTTGGATGTAATTTTGGAGGCAAGGAGGCCTAGTACTAAAAAATCTTATGCTGAAAAATGGAAAAGATTCTGTGCCTGGAACCAAACTCAAGGGACGGCCACAGCAGCTCTCAATTTACCTCATATTCCTCAATACTTAACTGAGATGCTTCACAAGGGCCTTTCCTTTTCCTCCATCAAAATTCATGCCTCAACCATTTCAGTTCATTACAACACAGAACCACCCCTCTTTTCTCACCCACTGCTCAAGCAGTTCTTCAGAGGGGCCAAAAACATAAGACCACCTAGGAGAGCCCCAACTCCAGCCTGGGACCTAAATTTTGTATTGGAAAAACTCACTCTTCCTCCTTTTGAGCCAGCTGCAAGTGCAGAGTTAAAATTAGCTGCAAGTGCAGAGTTAAAATTCCTTTCTTGGAAAACAGCTTTCCTTTTAGCAATCACTTCAGCAGGAAGGGTATCTGAATTACAGGCCCGTATGGCAGTGAAGCCTTTCATCATCTTTCATGTGGACAGGGTGTCCCTCAGGACCAGACCCTCTTTCGTGCCCAAGGTGGTATCCAGTATGGCTCTTAATCAGTCCATTCATTTACCAACCTTCTTTTCTAATCCACAGAACATAGGGGAACAGATACTGCACTCCTTAGATGTGCACAGACAACTTAGATTTTATTTGGACAGGACTAAACCTCAAAGGAAATCTGAACAACTGCTGGTGGCATTTGCTGCAGGGGCAGAGGGGAAGGCTATTTCAAAGCAAACCATTTTTAAATAGATAGGCCATTGCATTAATTTCTGCTATAAGTACCATGAAAAACTTTTCCCACAGGGGATTAGACCCCATTCAGCCAGGGCTGCATCTACCTTTACAGCCTCTCTCAGAGGTGTCCCTACCAGAGACATCCTAGAAGCTGCTACCTGGAGTTCTGTACATACTTTCACCAAGCATTACCATTTGCCAATTTTCTCTAAATCCAGAGCTGGCTTTGCCACTGCAGTCTTGCCGGACCTCATAGCTGGTCCTAATGCTATCTAAATTCCTCCTCCCATTCTTAGCTTTGAGAATCTACCCAACTGTGATGACTGCAACAGTGAAACACGAAGAACATAGTACAGTTGTGTACACTTAACATAAATGTAAATGTTCCGAGTGTATTCACTGTTGCATTCCTGGTTACCCTCCCTCCAGCCCCCTGACTTCTTTTGGCTATACCTCTATTCTCCTTTACTATACTTAAAAGCTTTTTGGTTGGAAGTATAACCTTGTGTATATATATTTAATTGCTTTCCATTAAGAGGGGCACCTGACATCTGGGGCAAGAAAAACTGATGTAAAGGCGTCGGCTGCATGCTTTATACCCTTGACTACCTGACGTCACGGAAGATAAGACAGCAACCGACGCAGGCCCCAAGACTTTGATAATCAGGTCGACTGAGGGCTACTGCAAGCAGATAACCCAAATGTGATGACTGCAACAGTGAATAAACTCGAACATGTACATTTATGGTATGTTTACACAACTGTACTATATCTTCCCCCACTACTTTTAATCGATTAGTCAGAATTTTAACATCAGCTGCATTAATAACTCCCATGCCTGTACCGAGGCTTCCTAGCAGAGTTTCATACCATGCCCTTTTATACCAGCACCTGTCTGTGTCTGGGAATGTGATGTTAAAATGTACTGCATCCTTTTGATACTGTCTGCCTACCTTTTTACAGGTAGAAGGGGTTTTAACCAAATGGCCTGTATGAACAGAGATAGATGTACCTGTTAATATTGATAGAACATGTGTTCAATATATGCTGCCTGTAATGACTGTGGCATTAGTACTTATTACAGAAACTCCAGTAGTAAAATTTAGTTGTACTTTCGTATTATTGGGAGGAATACTAATTCCCTGTATGGTATGATTACCACATTTCTTCACATAATTGAAGACTAGCTGTTGTGTTGATGATAGATATTTCTTTGAATTTTCTCCTTTTCTCAAATAAAATATAGGAAATTGAAAACATTTAATGGATACTTTGGAATCAAATTCAAGGGTTACCTTAGGACTATTTGGTTGAATGTAATAATGACCCATAACTGCGGGCCAAAAGGTAATGTTACTGGGAATTATTATATGCCCAAAGGTACAATTAGCATTAGATGAACAAGTGAAGTTGTCCTGCTGTCTTTGACCACAAAAAAGATTTGTCTTTGTGCATTCACCCCAGCCTAGCTTTAGAGTATTATTGACATTGTTTATTTTCCAAACTTGCATTTACCTTGTTTGACACCCTACCCCAAGGGCTCCAGTGAGTGCAGTCAGTACAATAACTAACAGAATCTTCATTATGTACAATAATATAACCTTTCACGCAAGTGGCATTAATCTGAAAAGTTGTTTTGATAGATGCTTTTTCAACTGTTTCTGAGTTGGCATTTGCCGTGAGTCTACAACTTAATGACTTTCAACTGATCTCTATGAACAAGAATCATTTTGCTCTTTTTCTTACCTTTAACTTTGTACACCAGAGGTCCTAACTGAGTAATTACTTTAAAAGGTCCTTGCCAATTACTATCCTGCAGATCGTCCATCTGGAACGTTTTGATTAATACCTGTGTCCCAGAGGGAAGGTTTTCTTCTGGCATAACTGGATCCTTTGACCGTAATTTGAATGCTTGCATTTCTGATAGGCTTTGACACAATTCAGAAATATCTTTTAACCATTGTTGATGCTGTGCAATTTCTAATAATGGTCTGTTTGTACTAACAGTAGGACTGAATGGCAATTGTACAGGCATTTTTCTAGCTGTCATGACTTCAAAAGGTGAGATCCCTGTCTTACTGTGTGGAGTTGCTCTGACACCCAACAAGATTCCAGGCAAATGTTTTACCCAATTTACCCCTTTTTCCAAGCAGGCTTTCTTAAGGCGTTCCTTAAGAGTCCTGTTCATTCTTTCAACTATCCCATTAGACTGGGGATGGTAAGGAACATGAAATTGTTGCTGGATACCAATCAAATCACACAAAGCTTTCATCAGTTTACTGACAAATTGTGGCCCATTATTGGATTTGATAACTCGTGGGCAATGACAAAACATGTAGCTGTAGCCTTAGCCTTCATTGTTTTTGCAGGAATTACTTCTACCCATTTTGAAAAAAACATCAACTTCCACTAAAACATACCTGTACCCACTTTTAGCTGGGGGTAATGGACTTGCAAAGTAAATTTGGATGGCATAACAAGGTCCATCTGCTGGAGTTACCCTTAGTAAATTAAGCATTCAGCATGCACTAAATTACAGATTTTCATTAACTGTGGATGCCAGTACTTGTTTTTTTACAATGGGCCATAATTTTTGTGTACCCAAATGTCCCAATACCTGATGATTAAATTTCACTAACTGTTGTCCCTGTTGGTACAGTATATAAGGAAGACTAGAACCGTCTTCAAAACATTTTGCATAATATTGCCCTGGACTTTCTTCTACAAGAGTACATTTTTCTAACTCATCATGCAGTCCAAACTTAGTTTGGATCTGCAGCAAATCATGTTGCAAATTCTGAACTGAAAATGTCTGTATGGCATGTACTGCAGTGGTTTTATCTGGTACACTGGAAAAGTGCTTTGTAGGATACAATTGCATTCCTTCCTTTGCTGCATTTTTTGCCATCTGATCAGCATAGTCATTTAACTGAAAAATTGTGTTTGTAGCTTCCTGATGAGCTTTTACCTTTAAGATACTGTTGCAACCCACAAGGGACTGACTACGAACCAAATTCCAAATAGTCTGTAACACAGAAGCATGCTTGAGTGGTTTGCCCATGTTATCTACAAACCCTCTCCTTGCCCATGTAGACATATGCAGCCACAGAGAATTAACTACGTATGCACTGTCTGAGAAAATATTGAAAGGTGGAAAATGCTGTAACACATAAAGAACTGCTTCCAGTTCAGCTCGCTGAGCAGACATGTGTCCCGGTAACTGAATCAGAGTTGGCAAGGGTTTTCTGGTACTACTGCAAATCCAGTCCGATGTTGTCCATTATCCCAAAATCAAGCACTGTCGACAAAGATGGATGGCCTGCCTTCCTGAAACTCAGGAGACAAATGGGCTTCTCAGGATTTGAAATGTGCGTAATGCATTTGTGTCGTTTTCCTTCATATCCCATGAAGTTAGATAAGTAATACTTATCTCCTGCCTTTATTGTAACTTGCTTGACACTAAATAATGCCAACCATTTTGCAAACACTGCTTGACTGATGTCATCAGTCAGTTTATTTAGCTGAGTCTCATTTACCAAAGCCTGCATGGCATAATGCGGTGTGTTTACTATAATGTCTTTAGAGAAAGCTGTTAGGTATTCAGTTTGTTTTAAACCCCAGTAAATGGCCAAAAGTTGCTGAATGCACAGGCAATATCCCCTCTCAGCATGTCATTTTCCTACTGAAAAATATAACGGGATGTAAAGTCTTTTCCATTCTAGAGTCAGAGTGCTGAGGCCACTCCTGTAAAAGCACAACAGAGAGTGTGTTGGGTCCAGCTGCCGCCTGTAACACAAAGGGACATGTTAGACTTGGAGCTACTAGTTCTGCAGCCTTAGCCAATGCTGCCTTTAAATCACAAAAAGCCATATTTTCCTTTGGTCCCCACTCCAGAAAGGGTTATTCTTTCTGGCTAGAAAGCATATTATACAGAGGAACTGCCATACTGGCATAATCCTCTAGAAATTCCCGATTATAATTCATGATACCCAGAAACTTGTGCAAATCCGGAATGGTAACCGGTTTATCCATTTGCAAGATTCCCTGCACCCTCCGAACAAGGAGTACGCCCAGAAGGATGTAAAATAGAACCTAGAAATTTTACTTCAGGTGACATGAATTATACTTTTTCACTTTTAATTTTAAACCCTGCCTACTGCAGAGTTTAAAGGACCTGTGTTACTGTAGCTAAATGCTTTTCTTTTGTTTCAGACTGTATTAGTATGTCATCAGTGCAACACAAAACAGAATCATCACATTCTAGAACTTGTAGTATTCGTCCAACTATTTGGTGAAATATAACTGGACTGTTTTGAAATCCCTGCGGTAACCACGTCATGACATACTGTTCATTTTGAAATGTAAAGGCAAACCTTTGCCATTCTTTTTCTGGTAGTGGTACCACCGACTTTGTGGTTTTATTCTTGCTGCTAGCTCTGGGACCCCTGGAATCAGATGAGCCCGGGGAGTCATGAATTGGTTCACTTTTTGTAAATCAATAACCAATCGGTAAGTGCCATCTTTCTTTTAACTGGCCATATGGGTGAAATTGTAGGGCTATTTCCCTTTTGAATTATTCCTACATCAAGCCATCGTTGTATGCAATTTTGCATGTCTGTCTCTGCTTCCTTTTGGATCGGATACCGTTTTTGAAACGGTGGAATAAAATCTTCGTCACTACCTACAGAAACTGCTTCCTGTAGCTTATGGCAGTCTGTGGGCCCTTGAGACCACAACGTAGGGAACTGTTGTTTTACCTTTAACCATACTTCATTTTCAGTAGGGCTGACAGTACGGCCCTTTTCAGAACTGTTTGATACATGTATTGCCTCAGTCATACATAACATGGGACCTTGTCTTTGCCTTGTAATACCATTAGGAAGGTCTATGACAATTCCCATTTTGGACAATATATCCATTACCAAGATTGTGGATGTGCAAGAATTATGCATCAAAAATACCCCTTTCACTGGTTCCTGTTGACGGGAGAATTGTACTTGTACAGGTTTGCTACCTATGGCTAAACATCCATAACCATTAAAACCTGAAATACATGTACATTTAGGCAAGTCGGGAGGCAAATACCTACCTGTCAGTGAGACAGCCGCTCCTGTATCTAGAAGAACATCTTCCCACAGGTTCCCCTCTACCCAAATGTTGATAAGTGGTTGTCCATCTTTCCCTTTCTTGAAGTTAGTCAAGAAAGAGACTTGGGGGGGGGGGTCACACACCTATAGTAGATCTACTTACCACCCTGAATCATCGGTAGTATTGGACTACAAAGGACATAATTGCAGTGTTTCCTCGGCCTCTTCATAGTCAACATAAGATCGATTAAGTACATGATGCAAGGCTGTTTGCTGCTGATAAACAGGATTTACTGGACCATCAGGAACAAAGTCAGGAGGGACAGTTGTATCCTGTGTGCTAACAATATCACCTTGAACATTGACTCTAGGTGTCACACCATCCCTTTGCTGTACTGGAAATACTGACTGTTGAGTGTTTGCGGTATATAGGGGTTGCTGCTGTAATCCTCTGTTGCCCTCTGTCACTTTTTGCTGTGAAGTGTACTGCTGTGTTTGTACCTCTGGCTGCATTACCTGTTGCTGTCGTGGTACACGTGGCTTATCAACATTTTTCACGGTAAGAAACTTACCTTTTGCCTGTTATTCCTGGCGCCATCTGCGATAATATTTACAATCATTTTTAGTATGACCTACCTGTTTACAGGAGTAACAAATGGGCTGCCTCTTTTGAGGGCCCTCTATAGATTGAATAACTTGAGAATTGAATTTAACTGAGTGGTTGGGGGAGCTGATGCTGCCCATTGTTGCCCCTGTATAACTTGGCCTTGACGTGGTTGGCCTGCTACCTGCTGTGGGACTTGCTGTCCATGGTTAATCCATCTCCCACGCCCCCTTCCCCTTAACTCACTAACAAAGGGTGCAGAACGGGGAGTGTAAATCTTTTGCTTATGAATAGCATTATCTTTACACATAATACATGCTCACAGTAATTTATCTACTAACTCTGTGTGTGTTTGAAGATCCGCATAAATAAGTTTAATATACCCCGGGACACCTTCCAAATGGTCCAAAAAGGAGCACATAGCAGCTTTTTGAAAATTTACATCTTTCATATTTTTTTTTTTATCACTGCCATTGACTAGCATATATGCCAGCTGATAGTGTTTGGCTTGCTCTTCTAAAGATTCACAAACTGTCATTTGAAACTGATCTAAAACTGTTGGTGTGAGAGATTGCCCCCTAGTGTATGCTAACAATATTGCTGTCATTCTTAAGTGTTTAGTTTGTATTGGATACAGCTTTTGCTGAATATAAGACATAAAACGTTGTGGAATAAAATTTCAGAAACAGCGTTTAAGTGTATCATTCCATACAGTGCCTACAGATTTAAGAACCTAAGCTTCAAATGTAATCATGTTATTAAAAATACCTTTCCGTTCATCCCACTTAGGGAGAGTTTCTAACATCATAGACCGATGATAAACTTCAGCAGAAAAGCCTGCTGAGGCTATAACAGGACTTGCAACAGTAGTTTCTAATGCTTCTTGTAACTGAGCTTGTAATTTTAAAAGGTCTTGATTAGCTAAGTCTGTTGCTCTAGCAGCCTCAGATTCCTGCCTCTCCAGCTGAGCTCGTATTGTGTTTATTTCCTCCCTAGCAACAGTTACGTCACTCTGTACATCAGCAAATTGCTTGTCATATTTTTCTTGTAAAAGCACAATTTTGCTCATTAACCCTTCTGCCATACCAATAGCTTTACTGCCCTGTTCAATAACAGTTTGTGTAAAAGTCGTAATTTCAATGTGTGAGACTTTCAAAACCTGAGGAAATTATTTCGTACATTTAGCGGTGTCAGCATGCAGTTTACCAGACACATTCCATTTATGACAGTAAGTCTTAAAATGACCCATGAGGTCAAGATCCTGCTGGTTGCTAACTTTAGCAATCCAATTTTTGAACTCCTGCAAATCAGACTGTAAAGTACAAACATTGACATTTACATCACTCTCTAACAAATCTTTTGCAGCAGGGTATTTAGAAACAGGAACCATTGTCTGTGCTTCAAGCATTACTTTATCCTGGTTGTGTTCCAGGTGTTGTACAATACGTTTATGACAAGACATGCAAAAAGCAACATTTAAGTAATTGCAGTTAGCACATTTTTGTACATCCTGTGACACTTTTGCCTTACGTACATACCAGTCAAAGGTAGAGATCCACTTACTTAATGCTGGATTATCAGCTTTCCCTAACAAAAACTTACAGGTGCTAACATGCTCATCATACCATGTATTTAAATAATTCCACACATTTATATATGGTTCAGACACATCAAAAGTAAAAGACTGAATGCACGTCTTGGCATTTTCACGAATTGCATTCATTGTTAAAAGAAAAACAGAAGAAAATATTTACCACAAATGTTCAGGACAAGGTGGCCAGTCATGACATGAAGATCAGTTGTGGGAAAATTGTCTGCTGTCTTTCACTAGATGCTGGTGAGACAAAAATTTTGGCAGTATAATTTTCATGCCTTGTGGGTCACCAACTGTTTGAAGAAAAATTACGATACTGCCCTGTACTGCACTGCAGTGTTTCACCCTCCAGTCAATGGACAAAGTTTAGGAAGAGAAGAATCTATTCAAAGAAGGTCTGCGCTGGAATGTCTCACTGAGAGAGGCACCTCTTCAGGCCACCTCCCCAGTTGTTTGGATTGGACTGGTCTCGCCACTGTTAAACTACTCTATTCAGGTAGTCTGTACCTTTACTCAATTAAAACACTGAGACAGTTCTGCTGCTACGAAATTCATTTACTGCACACAAGGTTTACATCTAGCTTAACAATGAAAGTTGTATACATCAAAAACGTACTTCAGCTTACAGCATCAGGTCTGCAAGAATAGAAGAATTAAAGTCTCTGATACAAAAGAAAAAGTTCCAGTCTTTATAGTGTCTTGTCTGCCTGCATCAGCAGTTTAGAGAATTTGCCAGAATAATAAGTCTTTCTTTTGAAGCTGGTCTGCTGACAGTTTGTTTTTCATATTTTAAACATTCTGTTCCTGAAGAATAACTCTTTTCGTCCTTGGCCTGTCTTGCTTATCATGTTGACGAGACACAGCTGCATACAAGAGTCCGTCTCGACCTGCTTGTAGATAATAATTTTACACAAAGCTGCATCGTTTATAAGAGATAAAGTATTTTACTTCTGATTCGTATTAACAGTGAATGCCAAGCTATATAGCTTTGCCAAGTTAGGTAACTGAGTTTAAACTGAGTGCACTCTACACACTGAAATGCAGAACATTTATTTTACATTTTGAGAAGAATCCACAGAAATCCATTTTAACCTGTTCTTTACTCTGACAGTGAGGAAGGGTGAAAAGGACAACATCAGATTTATCAGTTATGTACTCACCATAACTAGGCATCTGTGATGTCCATTTTTATTTTTCATAACCTTCCCTTCCATCCGTCCCCCCATCCTTCTCTTTTTTTCTTCTGGAGGAACCTATTGGACTGTGTTTGGAACCTACTGTTCGAGGTTTGAGGCCTGTCTTTACTTTTGTCTGTGCCTTTCTCTCTTGGACAAGGGGGAGATTAGGCAGCAAACTTTGAGGCACGGGGATGGAGTAGGACATTATGGATAGAGCAAGGAGCTTGAGAGTCTGGTCCGATCTAGTATATGTGGCTGAATCGGATCTGAGGATCAGATCTGGCCCATTGGTGAGGAAGAATGAAAATGGACAACACAGATGCCTAGTTATGGTGAATACAGAACTGATAATTATATTTGGTTTGATGATAAGGCAGAGAATGCTGGGCAGTCTAAGGTAACAGTTACGGGAGGTTGAGGTGGAATTAGTTTATGTGATCAGTTATATTAGTGGCATGTTACTGTTTTCTCAAGATAAGGTTTTAATTGTGCTCAGAAAGTTGGACAGGAGGATGTTTCTTTGAGATTGGGAGGATAAATTTCCAAAGTTTGCAACCTAGTATGGAAAAGGAGTGTAATTTTTACTGTATCAATTTCTGTGATGTTTATTTGGCATTTTTTAATTTACTTCACCTGTAGTATACCTCTGGCGAAAAAAAGAAGAGTTGCACTGTTTCTTTTGTTTTGTTCAGTTATTTTTCTGGTGGTAGTCATTTGCTAAGGAGTATTATGTTTTTGTAATAATGAAGTGAGCACTGAAGATGTGCAATTGTGGCAACATACTTCCCTCCACATGACAAGCATGTTTAATCTTTATATCGCTTTGGTGAAGGGCATTATATTTGTTTTCTCTGGAAAAAGAAATTAAGATTCTTTTTCATGGAAAAGATGTTTTATCCCTTCTTATTTTAAGGCAAAGGTGTTTGCTGCTGGGGATGAGAAACCCTCTGCCCTGATAAAAGCTGTTGCTGGGGATGAGAAACCCTTTGCCCTGATGAAAGCTTTGGGACTCAGACGTTCAACCTCGACTTTGAATCCCAGGGATAATGATGAACACTCCAGTCTCATTTAGAGCCTTTTCAGCTGCTCGCATTTATAAGTAGCCATCTAGAAGCAGTAGCATTCAAGGAGCAGTTACCCACAGACAGGATCCTTCCTTTTATAAAATCGTGTACAGGATTAGTCAGCTGCAGTATGTCACAACTGTGCTTTGCCCCAGGGCCTTGGGGCTGATGTCTTTGCCATTCCATGGTACCCTTTACAAGGCTGTATATGAGAATACTTCATTGGGCCATAATCTCAAGATCTGATGTTGTTAATCTTCATTTATTCCTTACTGATGGGTTATTGTTTCCGTCCTCGGAACTGAGCCGGCCTTATACCAAGCTTGCATCAGCCAAAAACTCTCAAGCCAAGATCCTACCCACAATGCTCTGCTCCCTGTTACCCCAGATCTCGTTTGCCATGTTGCTGTACAGCCATGTCAAGCCTTTTCTCTCAGCTAAGTGTTCAACTTTTTAAAGTTTTTCTATTATTAGTGTTTAGAAAGTTTTCAATTCTTCACTATCTGTATCCTCCTACCCTATCACGACTGTGAGACTCTCTCCCTGTAGTATTTTCTTTTTTCTTACCTTTGAGGTAATTCTCTATTGCCATTGTTGGTAATTCTTCTTCTTCCCCTTTCTTGACCTTTTTAGTAGTGTTGTAGTTTCCCCCTCGATATCACAATGTCAGATAAGAAATGTACTGTTGGTTTCAGACAATGTAAAGAATGCGGCCATAAGTTACAGCTTTCTGATGGCCATGACTTGTGTGTTTATTGCCTGAATGTTTCCCACCTTTTAGTGGACCCTCCGTGTAGGATTTGTAGTAATTTTTCAACTAGGACTCTGAATGAAAGGAAAAATAAACTTATTCTAAAAGGCCTCCTTAAAACTCCTTTCTGCGAGGCTGTCTCTGGGTCAGAGGACTCACCCCCTCCTTCTAAACCTAGTAAGAGGCGTTCTTTTTCTTCCTCCTCGAGGTCGCTCACTTCATCTCTCTCTGGAGATCATAAGGAGGTGACTCACAAAAAGGTAAAAATCTCAGGCTCGGTGCTGCCATCTGTGGTCCTTTCGGCCCCAGCTTCAGCACCTCCCCAGTTTAGTCTCACTCCAGCTATGTCTACTTCATCACCACCGGCACCGGAGTTCCCAGTGCAGACACTTATGGCTCTGACAATTTCTTTGCGGCCTTTTTCAGCACTGCTGATGGTGCAGACCTTCTTGGCACCATCTCTGCAAGTACAGTCTCCTTTGGCACCATTGGTGCAGACTCTTTCGGCTCCGTTCTTGCCGACGCAGTCAACTTTCGGAATACCGTTCTCTACGGTGCAGATGCCTTCGGCACCGACCTGCACTGTGCAGTCACTTTCGGCACAATCGTTACCAGTGCAGACATCATCTTCGACGGCACTGTATTAATCGGTGCAGACGTTTGCCATACCGCCCTTCGCGGTGCAGACACCTTTGACTCCTATGGAGCCACCTTTGTCAGCACAGATGCCCTCGGCACCATTCTCCTCGGTGCAGACACACTTGGTTTCAGGCTTTGCACCACACAAACTTGCAAAAACTAAGTACTCTCCCTCCTTGGATCCTTTTGTGGTAAGTCAGTACAGCCCCTTTTTAGACAGGCCAGAATCCCCATCAGGTGTCTCTATGAGGTTGACCAGGAGCCTGTCAGAACAGGATGTGTTGAGCTTGGCAACCAGTTGCTTGTGGCCAGGGATCTCTCTCACCCATCTAAAGCTGCGCTCCCTCTTGCAGGTAACCATATTTCCCCACAGACTCCTGCTTACACTCCTCCTTTGACTTCCAGGAAAGCATCGACACCCCTTCCTTCGACATCAGCAGTGGACCTCACTCTAGAGCCGGAGTCATTCTTGTGGCCCTCGGTGCACTGTCCACCGGGCCCTTCTCAGGCTAGCTGCTGTGCCGTGTGAGTATGCATTCTTGGTTTGATGCCAATTTTTTTTCTATGGTACTCTCCAGGAATCCTCCTCCCCTCACATTCCACAGTCCTGTTGAGACTCCTGGTCTGAGGCTCGGCTCATTAGAGTGGGGTGTGACACCGGTTCCAAGATTGTCATGCTCTGTTCCAGGCTTCCATTCCTCTTTGGGAGGTCCGGCCTTCCAGGCCATGGAGAGGGCACTTGGCTCTGCTGGCCAAACACCCCTGTTGTAGTCCCTGCCCCCCTCTGTGCCACAACTGTCACAAGCCACAACTACCAGACCCCAGGCACAAGGCCTCAGGTTTCTCCCCCTCAGCAGATCCCTGCCTCACAATCTTCCCCAGAGCTCCCCACTGAGGAAGTCCCTTGCAAGGCTTCATGCAAGAGGAAGCACATGGACTCCACTGAGGAGTCTCTAATCGAAGATACGTACTTTGATGACTGGGAAGGGTCCCCACGGTCACCCTCTGATGAGGTGCCCTTTGGTGACATCCTCGAGATCCTAAGACAGAGGGGCGACTGGAAGTTCTCCAACCCTTCCTCAGAGGAGGTGCCTGGCCCCCTACCTCCTGGGTTACCCCACCGGCCGATAAGCTTGTCCAGCTCATAGTCCAGCGTGCATGGAAGGCTACAGACACTTTGGAAGCTATACCTCAGAGGCCTGACAAAATTTTATCTCCTCCTGCTGAACATCCTCATTGGTCCAAAGGTCTTCCAGTAGATGCTGTGGTGGTGACAGCTGCAACCAAACAAGACTTGGCAGAAGAGAGCCAGACTGTCCATCCGCCCGACAAGGAGTCACTGGTGATAGACAGACTCGGGAAGCGTGTGTTTGTTTCATCGACCTACGCTGTAAGGTCCTTGAACTACTTGGCACACTTTACGAGGCTCCAGAGGGACCTTATCAACCAACTCTCTGAAACCTTGGCAGGAGCTGTTTCTGATGAGGTGCGCAACAACTTTGCCTCTCAGATAGCGACCCTGGAATTGATATCCAATTCTTCATGCGGCTCATTTCACATGCAACGGAAGGAGCGGCTAGAGCGGCAGGAGCAGACATAGTCATGAGACGTCATGCCTGGATGCACCTTTGCGAAGTTGTGGACTCCTTTAAGGCTTCCTTTATGAATGCCCCCATCGAGGCCACTTCATTGTTTGGCCCAAAGGTTAAAGATATGCTGGCAAGGTGTGAACAGGATGGTAAGACCCTGTCTGCCATTGGTGTCCGACACTCCACCCCTCAACGATTCTACTCCAAAAATCAGAGGAGTGGGAAGATGTGGCACAGAAAATCACAGGGCTCTTTCTGTGACGCACGTGCCGAGTTCTCCCCTTAGGGCAGAGGGAGAAACTCCAGTGGAAGATGCCCCTTTCGAGGCAGGGGAGGTCTGCGAAACCGGGGTTCCAGAGATTCTTTCTCTGGGCAACCCTACCAGTGCTCCTGAAACATTGCCCGACTACTCACCACTGGAAGCAGTCGGGGGTCGTTTTTCCTTGTACCCCACTGCCTGGCAAACCGTAACCACTGATTCTTGGGTACAGTGGATAATATCCAGAGGCTACCACATTCTCTTCCATCTCTGTCCCACTTCACCCAGAAATTTACCCGACATCCCACCCAATCAAAGAGAAGCAGCAACACATGAAATCCAAAAGCTGCTACAAAAAAGAGTCATCCAAACAGTCCTCTCAGACCAGATAGGATCCGTTTTTTACTCAAGATTCTTTTTAGTGCCAAAAAAGACAGGCAACTGGAGACCAATTCTGGATCTCAGCATACTAAACAAATTTGTCAGAACAGAGAAATTCTGCATGGTCATGGTTCAGTCTATCCTTCCTCTTTTGGAAGAAGATGATTGGATGTGCTCTGTAGATCTTCAAGATGCGTAGTACCATATAAAAGTGGACAAGTGCTCAAGAAGATACCTCTGCTTCCGCATAGGAGCCAGTCACTACCAATTTCGAGCACTGCATTTTGGTCTCTCTGCAGCCCCCAGAGTGTTCACAAAATGCATGGCAGTGGTTATCGCTCACCTGCGACTTCAAAGATTCCAGGCGTTTCTATACCTAGATGACTGGCTCCTTACCGCCCCCACCAAGCGTCTACTGGAGGAAGACCTAGATTACACTCTGTTCACGGCTCAGCACCTGGGAATCACTATAAACTGGGGAAGTCCCGCACGACTCCGGCACAATCTTTAGAATTCATTGGAGTCCGGTTAGACACGAGGAATTACACAGCATCTTTTCCAGATCACAGACTTCAAGGAGTAAGACAACAGGTTCAGCCGCTACTCTGTCACCAGAAATCTTCTGCCCGGTCCATACTCAAACTCTTGGGTCGATGGCAGCCTCATTCACCATTGTTCCTGTGACCAGGTTCCACATGAGACTTCTTCAGTGGCTACTTCTCACTCAGTGGTACCCTCTACAACATCCTTTGTCTTTTCAGGTAAGTGTAACTCAGAGATGCAAGCAAGATTTGCACTGGTGGACGTCTTAAAATCTCCAACAATGGTCTTGCCCCTTCAGCCCCCATCAGCCAAAAGCCACGGTGACCACAGACGCCTTCCTGATTGGGGGGGGGGGGCTATGTCAGAGAAACTCGGTCCAAGGCACCTGGTCGGAGACAGAGGCCCATTTGCATATCGATGTCCTGGAACTGAGGGCAGTGCTAGTAGCATTGCAGGCATTCCACTCGATCCTTCCGTCAGGGACTATTGCAATCCAATCAGACAACATGTCAGTAGTCTGGTACATCAGCAAGCAAGGGGGCACCAGATCTTACCCATTATGCCGAGAGGCCTTGGGAATATGGCAATGGGCGATAGCTTCCAACCTCTTTCTAATTGCAATGCACATTCCCGGGAGCTCCAACGTGATGGCGGACAAATTGAGCAGTTGCATTCTACAACCTCACGAGTGGTCCCTCAATCCTGTGAGAGTGGCAGAAATTTTCTACCGCTCGGTCCAGCCTTGCTGTGATCTATTTGCCTCCTCAATCAACCACAAGTGCAGCAACTACTTTGCCCTGATCCCCCCTCGGGGACAGTCACCGAGAGACGCTCTAGTCCATGCTTGGCCCTGTGGCCTACTTTATGCTTACCATCCTCTACCCCTCATTTCCCAGTTTTTGAAGAAAGCACAGCAGTTGAAGAGCAGTTGAAGAGCAGAGTAATCCTCATTGCTCCATATTGACCTCGACAAGTTTGGTTCCCCTTCCTCTGGCCTCACCTGCTAGATCGACCATGGATTCTCAATCCAACTCCGACGTTGATCTCCCATCTGCAGGGTCTGACCCACACCAATCTAACAAACCTGAAGCTGACAGCTTGGTTTCTCCACTTCCGATGATTGCCAGGCAGAATAACCTTTCCTCCCAATATTCTTATCGCATCTCATAAGTCATCCACCAGGCTAATCTCTCTCATCAAATGGAAAAGGTTTACATTATGGGCAGCGAACAAACAATTGGACCCCTTGTCTGCCCCAGTTTCGGTAGTATTAGATTACTTATCAGATATATTTCAATCTGGGGTATCAGCCTCTACTATTCGTGTTCATTTAGCTGCCATTTCTAATTTCCACATTGGCTTCCAGGACTCTTCACTCATGTCACACAGACTCTGTAAGACTTTTTTCAAGGGCGTTTTTCATCTAAAACCTCCCTTTAGAAAACCAGTACAACCTTGGGACTTGGCTTTGGTTCTGCAAGCCCTAACAGCACCTCCCCTTTGAACCTGCATCTTCATGTGATTTTAAGTACCTCTCTTGAAAAACTTTGTTTCTGGTTGCTATCACATTGGCCAGACATCTGTCAGAACTTCAAGCCTTATGCATCAAACGTCCCTACCTTATTTTCCATAAAGATGGATAATTCTTCCTTTTTACCGAAAGTGGTGTCAGAGCAGTCTATCAACCAGTCTATTGATCTCCCAGTATTTTTTTTAATCATTCTAAGGGAGAGTATTGCCTGCACTCCCTAGATGTTCACAAGCAAATCCGTTTTTATTTGGACAGAACAAAATCTACCTGTAAATCAGATCAACTATTTTTGGCTTTTTCTGGGCCAAGACTAGGTCGTCCTGTTTCTAAAGTTACATTAGCTTCATGGATGAGAAATTGCATTCCCTTCATCTACAACAAGAACAACATCACCTTGCCACACAAAGTGAAAGCACATTCTACAAGGTCTATGGCAACTTCAGCAGCTTTCCATGTTAGGGCTTCCCTCAATGACATTTGCTCAGCTGTGACTTGGGCCAACCCCCATACTTTTATCCTTCATTACAAATTGGATTTGGCATCCAGAGGAAGAGCTTCTTTTGGTTCCATGGTGCTCAGGAATGTCTTTCCATGAGGGCTGCCCAGGGATACAGGTAGCTGGGGACTCTGTCTCATCAGTAAGGAATGAACGAAGATTAACAACATCAGATAAAGAAGTTATGTCTTACCATAAGGTTCCATCTGTGTTGTTGATCTTCGTTCATTCATTACTCCCCACCCTCCGTCCCCCTCCAGAGGTTCCTGGTGGATTTCATAGGCCCCTTTTTTTCAATTCTTGTAGGTCTGTTATGACCAGAGGTAGCCTGTACTTTTGTCTATCAACTTACAAACTCGATCTGAGGTAACAGGGAGCAGAGCATTGTGGATAGGATCTTGGCTCGAGAGTTTTTGGCGGACCCGAGCTTGGTGTAAGGCTGGCTCCGTTCCGAGGACGGAACCGATAACCCATCAGTAATGAATGAATGAAGATCAACAACACAGATGGAACGTTATAGTAAGAAATAACTTTTTTTTTCTGATTCCATGATTCTACATACAGATATTTCCAAGGCTTGCAAAGATCATCTCAGAAGGTGTTTGCATGTCCTGAACCTGACTCTAGACAACCACTTTTGTATGGTTACCCCTTTAGTGTCTATCACCATGGACATGTCTGCTGTAGGGTTTGATGTGGTCATTTTCAAAGGTAGACTGTACTAGGTTTGTGGTCACAGTCACAGGCCAATTTGCTTATCACAGCACTGGTGATTAGGTGTTTTCCCTCTTACCCTCCAGGTTTTGTAGGACTTCTACCCCAAAGTGCAATAGTCATCCACACTGACATCATGGTAGTGGCCTGGTATTTTAACAAGCAGCAGGGAACTCACTCCTACCTTCTTTGGTAAGAGGCAGTTTGAATGAATGAATGAATGAATGAATGAATGAATGCTCAGAAGTTAGTAGTTTAAAAACCGCGTTTGCACTGATGTTCATAGTGTTTCACTGTTGCAGTCATGACTGTAGGGTTCTCCCCTGCCTGCAGGCAGCCCTCGGTCGGCCAGAATCCCAAAGTCTGGGTCCGGCGTCAGCTGTTCATCCATGCTCCCTGACGTCAGAGCACCAGGAGTACAAAGCTGACAGCCGACGCCATCTTCTCCAGTCTTTCTTGCCATGCGGTGATAGCAGTTCGCAAGTGCCGGTCGGCTGACTCCTGACAAATTTTTCTGATATTCTTTGGTCTGAAGACTTTCTTCTCCACTCAAAGCTAAGTACCCCATTGGGGAAACTTTTTTCTTGCTCCACTCCGATGTCAGAAAAAGTTAATAATTGCATTTCATGTGGGAAGCAAATACCTCATAAGGATTTTCATTCTTACTGTATTCCTTGCTTCGGCCCTGACCACGACATAGCTAGTTGTCGGTTTTGTGCTAGATTCAATCAACGTACAATTAAGCGAAGGTACGATTTTGCTTTTCATTACTTCGGTAGGCGCTTTAACTACAAAATGTCGTCGGATACGGTCCCGGCTACCGGAGTTCACAAACGTCGCAAGGATAAAGACAGGCCTCCGAGGTCCAAATCTGATGATAGCGCACAAGCGGAGCCAGCTTCAGGTTCGGCTGTCGTCAGTGAGGCGCTTTTGCAACCCCTGTCGTCGGCCATTTCAGAACCGACGGCCGAAACGGACTCTCATGAGGAGCCAACCAGGCCTTTAAATATTTCTGTTGCTGGACCTTCGGACAATGCTTCTTCGGATGGGTCCGGAGCCGCTGTGCAGGTACCGGCTTCCGAAGGGGTTTTCAGGCCTACTCAGCTACTAGTAAAGGCAAAGCCAAAGACAAAGGCAAAGACTCCTTCTAAATCAAAGACTGCAACACAGGCATCTTCTGAACCGGCTCCCAAGTCACAGAAACAGTTACTCAATATGGCGGAGGATTTACTTACTATGATTAGGGGTTCTCATCCCCCTCCAGACAAAAGGCCAAGGCAGGATGTTTATTATGATTCCTCTGATCAGGCTTCTGTTTCCTCAGTTTCTTCTTCTGATCAGGAATATTCTTTCCCTCCTTATGAGGATTCTGATGCTGAAGAATCCTTTCCTTCTGCTTCTCCCCCTGAGGATTTCTCTTTTGGGGAAACTTTGCATGAAATGAGGGAACATTTCCACTGGGAAGGACAGGAATATTCAGAATCCAAGAAAAGACTGAGGGATTTTCTTCTTCTTCCCCAACATAGACCCCTGGCTATTCCTCCTGTTTTGGATATTGTGGATGATGCATTTTCGGAGGCTAACTTAACCCCTGACTCTTTTCCTCCTGCTCCTGTTAAACCTGATAGATATTACAGGGTTCCTGATTCCCATCAGTTTTTATATAAGAACCCTTCTGCTGACCCTGAAACCATTTCTCAGGGTCTTAAGGGAGTTAAGGCCGCTTCTGCCAAAAATCCCATTCCTACTGAAAAGGATTCTCGATCCTCAGAAAGATGGGGCAAAAAGGTGTACACTTCTGCTACTTTGTCCATTAGGGCTTTAAACTGTCAGCTTCATATGTTTAAATACTAGCAATTTCTCTTGTCTCTCTTAAAACAAAAGCTTACTTCCATTTCTGCCTGCGCAGATGATAAGGAATTACATGACTTATTGCATGCCACTGAACAGGTTGGGAAGCATGGTTTACACTGTGGATTTGATGCCTTGGAGGCTTCTTGTAGGGCTGCGGCCTCTGGCACAGTCATTAGAAGGCATGCATGGCTAAAGGAACAAAATTTACCTGAACAAGTAAAGGCTAAATTATTGGATGCTCCTGTTCAGCATAATGTTTTGTTTGGATAAAAAGCTGAAGAGGTGATTAAAAAGATGGAGGATAAGGCGAAATCCGTGCAAACAGTTAAAGATTTCTTACAAGTACAGCCACCTAGATTTAGCAGGAATTGGCCTTCAAAAAATTGGTCCTTTCCCATTTCAGACAGGCCTCAGAGGTTTAGATATAGACGCTCCAGAGGGAGGCCTCAAACACAAGCTGCTTATAGACCAAGACAGTGGACTGCTTCCACCCCTAGGGGAGGAGAGGACAGGTTACAATCTCAAAGGAAACAAGCTCAATGACTCCCTCTGTTGGGCTACAGGAACTTCTTGCCTGGAAGCCCCTCTCGGAGGAAAACTCTCTCTTTTTTATCAAAATTGGACTCAAATAACCCAAGACAAGTGGGTTTTGGATGTGGTTTTAAGAGGTTACAAATTCCATTTTCATACCTTGCCAAGGCCAAACGGATGGCCAGACCTTCCAAAACATCAATGGATGGAGGCCTTGAACCAGGTGGAAGCTCTTTTGGCTATGAATGCCATAGAGCTGGCTCCTCTTTCAGAGATGGGAAAAGGTTTTTACTCAAGGCTTTTTCTAGTCCCAAGGAAGCAAAACTCATGGAGACCTATTCTGGATCTGTCGGTCTTGAAACCTTTCTAGAGATTCCAAAATTCAAGATGCTTACTCTACAGCAGCTACTTCCAATGCTGTCCAAAGATGCATGGATGGTAACTTTGGATTTAAAGGAGGCATATTTACACATTCCCATCAGGCAGGATCGCAGAAAATACCTCCGGTTCAAGGCCAGATCGAGGCACTTTCAATTCTCTGCGCTGCCCTTTGGATTGTCTACTGCGCCCAGGGTCTTCACCAAATGCCTGGCTCCAGTAGTAGCTTACTGCAGACTCAAGGGAATTCAAATTTACCCTTATCTGGACGATTGTCTAATTCAGGCAGACAGCAAGGATGTCTTACTCCAGCATCTAGAATTTGTACAGAACCTCCTCAAGTTCCTGGGATTCTCTGTAAACATAAAAAAGTCAAATTTGACACCAACACAACAGATAACTTTTCTGGGTGCACTTCTAAACACCACAACCCAGATGGCATTTCTGACATCTGAAAAACAATTACAGCTGGCTTCAACTTTCAGAACATTGGCAACTCTAACTCAACTATCTGCAAGGAAATTCCTGCAGGTTTTGGGTTACATGGCCTCCTGCATCCTTCTCATACCATATGCAAGACTACATATGAGGAAAATACAATGGTACCTAAAAAGTGTATGGTCTCAGCATTGCCACAGTTTAGACATACCGATCTCCGTCCTTCCCTGCCTTCAAAAGGAATTTCTTTGGTGGTCCAGGGCATGTGCTCTAAACAAAGGGAAACCCTTCCGTCTGCCTCCTGCCACTCATATTCTAACCACGGACGCCTCGGATTATGCTTGGGGAGCCCATTTTCAGGGCAATTGTTTGCAGGGCCTTTGGACAAAGGATCAGAAGCACCTGCATATCAATTTAAAGGAAATGTTAGCCGTTCAGAAAGCTCTATTGGCCTTCAGGAATCTTTTACAACCAGGACAACTGCTAATACGGACAGACAACACCACGGTTATGTGGTACATAAACAAGCAAGGGGGATCTCATTCCTACCCCCTTTGCAGACTAGCCATGGATCTATGGAACACAGCTCTAGCTTGCAATTTGGATCTTCAAGCTCAGTTTCTACCAGGGAAACAAAACTTCCTGGCAGACAGTCTGAGCAGAAACCTTTCAGGATGATAACAGCAGTCTGGGGATATCCTCACATAGACCTCTTTGCATCCCATCTCAATCATCAACTACAGAATATTTGCACCAGGACTTTCCACAGAGAAGCTTGGAAAGTGGACGCCCTGTCATTCAGTTGGAGGAACCTCTCGGGATATGCCTTTCCGCCTCTTCCTCTTCTTCCACGGGTTTTACTGAAGATAAAACAGGACAAGCCCAAGATGATAATCTTGCTGGCTCCAAATTGGCCTCGGCAGATGTTCTTCGTTCCCCATTGCTGCAGTCCTTACTATTGGGTAGTCCGCTTATCCAGTCGGCCCGAATACCAGAGTATAAGGCTGACGTCGGTCAGGGCGCATTAGACTGACGCCCAATGCGTCAGGGTACTAATGCGCATGACCGCATATCCTCAGTCTTTTGCCGCATGGTCCGATGCAGAAGCAGTTTTGCGAGTGCAGGTTGGCGTTCTGAAATATTTCCGAAACCGGAGTTTCAGACCGAATCAGAGTTGGCTAAGTACCCGTTGGGAACATTTTGTTTTTCTTGCCTCAGTATTTAACGGATGTCAGAAAAAGTGAATAACTGTATTTCTTGTGGGAAACAGATACCTCATAGGGATTACCATACATTGTGTATACCTTGTTTAGGGCCTGAGCACGACGTTGTTGGTTGCCGCTCTTGTGCTAGGTTTAACAAACGCACTATTAAGAGGAGGTTAGACTGTGCCCGGTTAGTGTTTGGGAAGCGTTGCAATTATAAAATGCCGTCAGATGCAGGACAAAACAGCGCCTAGGGTTGATGAACCGGTTCTTTAGGAGGCTCAGTGGAGCCAGAGGTTTTGCCAGGAGTTTCTATGGAGTCTCAGGCTGAAACTTTACTGTTGCAGGACGTACCCTCTCAGGAGGTAGGCCAGGCTGAGGGGGCTTCTCAGGTAACTGTTCTTCCCTCTCTTCCCAAAGTAGTTAAAGCCTCTCCTTCTGTTGCCAAACCTTCTTTTAGAGGTAGGCCAAGTTTAGCTTCAGTAGGGGCTTCTCCTAGCATTTCGGGTTCTGTACCTAAGAAACATATGCTTAAAATGGCAGAAGATTTGATTACTATGATTAGAGGTTCTATGGGCCCTCCTGATAAGAGGCCTAGGGTGGAACCAGAGTTTGACAGTTTTGAACAGGGTTCAGAGGCTTCTGAGTCTTCTGAAGATTTGCAGGAGTATCCTCCTTATTCTGATTCTGATGTGGATGATGCCACTCCTTCTCCTCCTGAGGATTTCTCATTTTCAGAGACTCTGCATTCCATGAGGGAGCACTTTAAATGGGAAGGCCAGGATTACTCTGATTCCAGGAAAAGGCTTAGGGAATTCTTGTTTTTACCCCAGCATAGGCCCTTAGCTATACCTCCTGTATTGAATGTGGTAGAAGATGTTTTTGCAGAGGCTTCCCTGAACCCTGACTCTTTGCCTCCTGCTCCTGTTAAACCTGATAGGTACTATAAGCTCATAAGTATTTGTTTAAGAGTCAGAAACTGTTTCTCAGGGGCCTAAAGGTGTTAAAGCCTCTGTGGTTAAAAATCCTGTTCCCACTGACAAAGAGGCAAGGGCTTTGGATAGGTGGGGAAAGAAAGTGTATACTTCTTCCACCCTAGCCATGAGAGCGTTGAATTGTCAGTTTCACATGCTGAAATATCAAAATTATCTCCTTTCACAATTGAAATCTAAGGTGGATGCTTTGGGAAGGTATTGAGTGTAAAGAGTTGCTGGATTTGGTTTATGTGTCTGAACAAGTGGGCAAGCATTCTTTGCAATGTGGTTTTGATGCTGTGCAGGCCTCCTCGAGGGTGGCTGCCACTAGTTCTGTTCTTCGCAGGCATGCCTGGTTGAGGGATCAGAATTTAGCTGAGCATGTTAAGACAATTTTGGATGCTCCTTTACAGTCTGATGTGTTGTTTGGTTGCCTGTGGAAGCAGTTTTAAAGAAAATGGAGGACAAAGCTAAGTCTATGCAAACTGTTAAAGATTTTTGCAGGTACAGCCACAGTTTAGTAGAAATTGGCCTGCTAAGGGGTGGACATATCCTGCTTATGATTCCCAGTCTAGGGGTAGGTCTAGACGTGGTAGGGGCAGAGCTCAAGGTTCTTTTAGGCCTAGAACAGGGAGTTCTCCTGCTCAGACTTCTGGTGAGGGCAGGGGTCAGTCCTTTCGTAAACAGACCCAATGACCTGCCTTTTCAGCTGCCAGTAGATTCTGAAGACTGTCTCTTTTCAAAGAAAATTGGGATTTAATTACTCAAGACAGATGGGTGTTGGACATCATTCACCACGGTTACAAGTTTTATTTCCATACAATGCCCCTTTCAAAGGCATGCCAGACGTTCCTCCTCCACAAAGAAAAGAGGCTCACAAGCAAGTTTCTCAGTTACTCCAGATGGGGGCCATTCAGCCAGTCCCTGTATCAGAAAGGGGCCTAGGATTTTATTCTCGCCTGTTCCTAGTACCAAAGAAGGGGAACACGTGGAGACCGATTTTGGATTTATCTCTCCTCAACACTTATCTGGACATTCCCAAGTTCAAGATGTTGGCGTTACAACAGCTTTTACCTCTGCTGGGCAAAGATCACTGGATGGTAACTTTAGATCTCAAGGAAGCTTACCTTCATGTGCCTATAAGGCTAAGTTGCAGGAAGTATCTGCAGCTGGAGATTCTCATTATCAGTTCTCTGCATTGCCCTTTGGCTTATCTACTAGTATTCACAAAGGTTCTGGCTCCAGGGATCGCTCACTTCAGGCTACAAGGAATTCAAATCTCTCCCTATTTAGGCGACTCCCTGATTCTGGCTCAAGAAAAGAAGACCTTCTACAGCATCTGGAATATGTTACAGCAGTGCGAGGATGCCTAGGGTATTCTGTGAGCGAAATAAAGTCCAGTCTAGTACCCTCTCAAGACATGTGCTTTCTGGGTGTGAGACTGAATACAGCAGCCCAGATGGCCTTTTTAACCCCGGACAAACAAAAGAGTCTATCACTTTACTTCCATCAACTATCTCATCAGTCCGTGCTGACTGCAAAGACAGTCCTTCAAGCATTAGGGTTCATGGCATCTTGTATTCTGGTGCTTCCCAATGCCAAACTGCATATGAGGAAGTTACAATGGTATCTCAAAAATGTATGGACACAGCACTGCCAGGATTTGGACACTGTCATTCAAATAATACCTTGCCTTCAAAGAGAATTTTTGTGGTGGGCTCAGGAATGTCACCTAAACAAGGGACTCTCTGTGACCCGACCAGATGCCTCGGACATTGCTTGGGGAGCTCATCTAAATGGAAAGTGGATACAAGGCAGTGGCCTGCCAGACTACAGCATCTACATATCAACATGAAGGAGATGTTAGCAGTCCAGTTTGCATTACTGGCTTTCAAGGAGTTACTTCTTCCAGGGCAGGTGTTGATTCTAACAGACAACACAACTGTCATGTGGTACATCAACAAGCAAGGGGAACACATTCTTATCCTCTATGCAGGCAAGCAATGATTTTATGGGAGACTGCGCCCGCTTGCAACTAACTCTTCAGGCAAGGTTTCTGCCAGGAGCACAGAACTCCTTAGCAGATGTGTTAAGCAGACAAATCATGGATCCCCGGAAACTGGATCTTCATGTATTTCAGAAATTGACAGTGTCATGGGGAACTCCAGACATAGATCTGTTCACTAAACCACCAGCTGCCAAAGTTTTGCACAAAGGGTTTCATCACACAGCTTGGAAAGTGGATGCTCTGTCTTTCAGTTGGAAAAACCTTCATGTGTATGCCTTTCCACCTCTGCCTCTTCTTCCAAAGGTACTGTTAAAGGTCAGACAAGACAGGCCAAGGATGATTTTGATAGCTCCAGATTGGCCTCGGCAACACTGGTACCCACTACTACGGAGTCTGGTAAAAAGCCTCCATGGCCTTTACCTTTGATTCCACATCTGTTATCCCAGAAGGTCAATGTCAAGCTTCACTCTCTTCATCTAACAGCCTGGCATATTCTGTGTTGAAACACAGCAGGTCTCAACTTCCTCAACAAGTTTTAAATGTGATTATGGAAGCTAGAAGACCTAGTACAAGGAAAGTGTACGCGAAAAAATGGAAGAGATTTTTATTTTGGAGTAAAGCAAAGAATTTGGAGATTTCATCTTACTGAGTTGCTGGATAAGGTTTGTCCTTCTCTTCCATTAAGATTCATGCTGCAGCAATTTCAGCTCACTATGATTGTGACCCACCATTGGGCAAAGAATATAAGACCCCCACGTGAGCTCCTACTCCTGCTTGGGATCTCAATTTTGTGTTGGTTGAGCCTGCGGCTACTGCTGAATTGAAATATTTGTCATGGAAGACTGCTTTTCTGTTGGCTATTACTTCTGCAAGAAGGGTGGCTGAGTTGCAGGCCCTTATGGCAGTCGAGCCTTTTGATTTTCCATAAGGATAGGGTATCTTTCGTTACTAATCCTTCCTTTATGCCTAAGGTGGTTTCTAGTGTGGCTTTAAACCAAACTATTCATTTGCCTACTTTTATGCAGACCCCAAAATAAAAAGATTTTGCATACTTTAGATGTACACAGGCAATTCGTTATTTACTAGCAAGGACTAAGAAACAAACTATTTCTAGGTGGATTGGCGAGTTCAGTGCATACTTTCTCTAAGCATTATCACCTTCCTATCTACTCTAAGTCTAGGGCTGGTTTTGCCACAGCTGTTTTGCAAGGCATGTTGTCAGCTCCTGCTTCTTTATGATTTGCCAGCCTGATTCTACCCAATAGTAAGGACTGCAGCAATGGGGAACTAAGAACATAGTACAGTTTTGTACCTACCATAAATGTAGATGTTGTGGTTGTGTAGGTGAGGTTACATACTGATTATATTGTACATATTTTTGGTGCAGGTATTTTGGGCCTTGTCTTTTAGGGTCTTCTGACATCTGGACTACCCAATAGTAAGGACTGCAGCAATGGGATCATTTATGGTAGGTACAAAACTGTACTTTTTGGTATCCAACTCTAAAAAACCTATGCCTGGAGCCCCCTTGGGTTTTACCTCAGTCTCCGAACCTTCTGTCCTAACATCAGGATCATGTTCTATACTCTCATGTCAGAACTCTCAGCCTGGCGGCCTGGTTAATCCAGGGCCTTTGATTTCTTCTTTACTGCCCAAGCAGGTTATGGATGTCATTTTAGAAGCCAGACGTCCTAGCACTAGAAAATCTTATGCAGGAAAATGGAAAAGATTTTGTTCCTGGATGCAGGCTCAGGATTCTGATCCTCTTCTTCCTAATATTACTTTAATTTTACTTTACTTGACAGATCTCTTACATAAGGGTCTCTCTTTCTCTTCCATTAAGATACATGCCTCTGCTATTTCTGCTCATTATAATACAGACCCTCCCATCTTTTCCCACCAGCACATGAGACAGTTTCTCAGAGGAGCTAAGAACTTACTCCCATTCCTGCTTGGGATCTCAACTATGTTTTAGAAAAACTAACTTTGCCTCCTTTTGAGCCTGCTGCCTCTTCTGACATCAAGTTTTTATCTTGGAAGACAGCTATCCTGTTAGCCTTAACCTCTGCCAGGAGAGTTTCAGAGTTACAAGCTCTTATGGCTGTGGAACCTTATATTATTTTTCATCAAGACAGGGTATCTTTGAGGACTAATCCTACCTTCATGCCTAAGGTGATTTCCAAAGTGGCTTTAAATCAAACTATCCACTTGCCTACCTTTTTCCCCACTCCTCAAAATAAAGGGGAAAGGATCTTACATTCCTTGGATGTACACAGACAACTACGTTTTTACCTGAACAGAACCAAGGACATCAGAAAATCAGAACAATTGTTTGTTTCTTATGCTTCAAGTTCCCAAGGTAAAGCCATTTCAAAACAGACCATTTCTAAATGGATTGCTCATGGAATCAGATTTTGTTATTCTCACCATGGAAAGCAAATTCCAGGGAGTATACGGACTCATTCCACCAGAGCTGCTGCCACTTCTGCGGCCTTCCTCAGGGAGTTCCTACCAAGGACATTTTGGAAGCTGCAACTTGGAGTTCAGTGCATACTTTTTCTAAGCACTACAATCTACCTCTCTACTCTAAGTCTAGGGCAGGTTTTGCCTCTGCAGTCTTGCAGGGCCTTTTAGCCGCCCCTTCCTCTTTGTGACCACCTCCCTTTCTTTCAGCTTTGGGATTCTACCCTACAGTCATGACTGCAACAGTGAAACACGATGAACATAGTACAGTTGTGTACACCTACCATAAATGTAGATGTTCGAGTGTCTTCACTGTTGCAGTCTGCTCTCCCTCCTGTCCCCTCTTATTTTTACTTTTGTGTATTTCCTTTTTCCACCATTCTTCTGAGGTGTATTTGCAAAGGTTATGGGACCTTTTTCATTTTGGGACTCCTGACATCTGGGGCAAGAAAGACTGGAGAAGATGCCGTCGGCTGTCAGCTTTGTACTCCTGGCGGTCTGACGTCAGGGAGCATGGATGAGCAGCCGATGCCGGACCCAGACTTTGGGATTCTGGCCGACCGAGAGCTGCCTGCCGGCAGGGGAGAACCCTACAGTCATGACTGCAACAGTGAAGACACTCGAACATCTACATTTATGGTAGGTGTACACAACTGTACTTTTTGTGTGCCGGGCAGCATCGGTTAGCTAGGGTTAAATTATTCCCGGCTACACTAAGTCTCCTCTTCAGTTTTTCACTTGAAACTAGTCTAACTCTCAACCTAAGCACTCAAAAAGCATCCTACAGTCCAGCACTTGCTCAGACCTAATAGCAAACACTAATATACCCTGACACTTGACTGCCCAGCAGGGCAAGGCTCTTTATCCACCCCTCACCAACCAAGCGACTAAGCAGCTCACCCTACTATTCAGGCATGACCAAAGGGCAACTTCAGGTGTACTCTCCAGTCCAGCTGGTGAATCTGGGTATCCTGAGGCAATGTTACAACTGCCTCATGTACACAGACAGCCCTCTCCTCCTACCACAAAATACTAACATATGCAAGTGATGCAATTATACAGACAAACTGGAGGCTAAGGTCTCTCCACCGAAGACTGGAACACAGTCATGAGGAGAAGGTTAACACTTGCACCACACCTCCAGCCTCACATAGGCCTACTAAACCAGCACTGGCAAAAAATACACAAAATCATACTAGGAGGCTCTAAATAAAAACCTGCAAAAGCATCAGAGAGCTCCAAAGCAGACACCCACCAAACCTGTACTTCTCATCACAAACCAGACAATACACAAAACACAAAATCAATGTGCCGCACAATCACAGCCCTTAAGGTGAAATAACATACCTAACACACTAGTAATAGGTGACTCAATAGTCAGGCACACTGACGCCCCACTCACTAGGCTGGACAAGGAGAAGGTTACTGTTAGCTGCCTGACGGGAGCCAGAATCCGCCACATAACACAAGTACTCAGGTCTCTCCAGAACAAGTGCAAATATGACTGTGTCATTGTTCTTGTTGGTGTGAATGACCTGAGATGTACCTCCCTGGACTACATGAAAAGAGACATGGAAGATCTCTCTAATCATGTAGCCCAGACAGGTATGACCCTGACCCTGAGTAGCATCCTGCCCTCACCAAGAATGATACCTCAGTCATCATCTTCTTTCGGCTGTTCCCGTTAGGGTTCACCACAGCGGATCATCTTTTTCCATTTCTTCCTGTCCTGTGCATCATGCTCTTTCACACCAACCGCCTGCATGTCCTCTCTCATCACATCCATAAACCTTATCTTAGGCCTTCCTCTTTTCCTCTTACCTGGCAGCTCCATCCTTAGCATCCTTTTCCCAATATACCCAGCATCCCTCCTCAGCACATGTGCAAACCAATGCAATATCGCCTCTCTTGCTTTGTCTCCAAACTGTCCAACCTGAGCTGACCCTCTAATATACTGATTCCTAATCCTGTCCATCCTAGTCGCACCCAGTGCAAATCTTAACATCTGTAACTCTGCCACATCCAGTTCTGACTCCTGCCTTTTCGTCAATGCCACCGTCTCCAACCCATGTAACATAGCTGGTCTCACTACCCTCTTGTAGACCTTCCCTTTCACTCTTTCTGGTACCCATCTGTCACAAATCACTCCTGACACTCTTCTCCACCCATTCCAACCTGCCTGTACTCTCTTCCACACTCACCATTACTCTGAACTGTTGATCCCAAGTACTTAAACTCATCCACCTTTACCAACTCTACTCCCTGCATCCTTACCATTCCTGTACCCTGCCTCTCATTTACACACATATATTCTGTTTTAGCCCTGCTGACCTTCATTCCTCTCCTCTTTAAAGCATATCTCCACCTCTCCCGGGTCTTCTCAACCTGGTCCCTACTCTCACTACATATCACAATGTCACCTGCAAACATCATAGCCCACGGGGCCTCCTGTCTGATCTCATCTGTCAACCTGTCCATCACCACTGCAAATAAGAAAGGGCTCAGAGCTGAACCTTGATGTAATCCCACCTCCACCTTAAATGTATCTGTCACTCCCACCGCAGTCCTCACCAATGTCACACTACCCTCGTACATATCCTGTACCACTCTTACATACTTCTCTGCCACTCCCGACTTCCTCACACAATACCACAACTCCTCTCTAGCCACCCTGTCATATGCTTTCTCTAAGTCCACAAAGACATAATGCAACTCCTTCTGACCTTCTCTGTATTTCTCCAACAACAGTCTCAGAGCAAATATTGCATCTGTAGTGCTCTTTCCTGGCATAAAACCATACTGCTGATCACTAATCATCACCTCCCTTCATAACCTAGCTTCCACTACTCTTTCCCATAACTTCAAGCTGTGACTGAACAATTGTATCCCTCTGTAGTTACTGCAGCTCTGCACATCACCCTTATTCTTAAAGATAGGTACCAAAACACTTTTTCTCCACTCCTCAGGCATCCTCTGACTTTCCAAAATTTCATTAAACAATCTGGTTAAAAATTTCACTGCCATTTCTCCTAAGAACCTCCATGCTTCCACTGGTATGTCATCTGGGCCAACAGCCTTTCCATTCTTCATTCTCTTCATAGCTGTCCTTACTTCCTCCTTGCTAATCTGTTTCACTTCCTGATTTACTATCCCCACATCATCCAACCTCTCTCTCTCTCATTCTCTTCATTCATCAGCCCTTCAAAGTACTCTTTCCATCTACTCAACACGCACTCCTCACTTGTGAGTATGTTTCCCTCACAGTCCTTTATCACCCTTACCTGCTGCACATCTTTCCCAGCTCTGTCCCTCTGTCTAGCCAATCGGTACAGGTCCTTTTCTCCCTCTTTAGTGTCCAATCTCTCATACAACTCTCCATATGCCTTATCCTTAGCCTTCGCCACCTCTCTCTTTGCCATGCGCCTCATCTCTTTATACTCATGTGTACTTTCTTCATCTCTTTGACAATCCCACTTCTTCGCCAGCGTCTTCCTCTGTATACTCTCCTGTACTTCCTCATTCCACCACCAGGTCTCCTTGTCCTCCTTCCTTTGTCCAGATGTCACATCAAGCACCTTTCTAGCTCTGCTGTAGTTACCCAGCTATTCGGTAACTCTTCACTGCCTCCTAGTGCCTGTCTTAACTCTTCCCTGAACTCCACCTCACAATCACCCTTTTTTAACTTCCACCATTTAATCCTTGGCACTGCTTTCACAGTCTTCCTCCACTTCTTGATCACCAACGTTATCCTACAGACCACCATTCTATGCTGTTTAACTACACTTTCCCCTGTCACCACTTTACAGTCTCCAATCTCCTTCAGACTGGCCCTCCTACATAGGATATAATCCACCTGTGTGCATCTTCCTCCAGTCTTTGTACGTCACCCTATGCTCCTCCCTCTTCTTAAAGTACGTATTCACCACAACTATGTCCATCCTTTTCACAAAATCTGCAATCATCTGACCTTCTGCATTCCTCTCCTTAACACCATACCTACCCATCACTTCCTCATCCCCTCTGTTCACTTCACCAACATGCCTATTGAAGTCCGCTCCAATCACTAGTCTCTCACCCTTGGGTACACTCACCACCACTTCATCCAACTCACTCCAAAATTTTTCTTCCTCATCCATCGCTCACCCAACTTGTGGAGCATATGCACTAACAACATTCATCATTACACCATCAATTTCAAGCTTCATAAACATCACTCTATCAGACACTCTCTTCACCTCCAAAACACTCTTGGCATACTGTTCCGTTAGAATAACCCCTACCCCATTTCTTCTGCCATCCACACCATGATAGAACAATTTGAACCCGCCTCCTATACACCTGGCCTTATTTCCCTTCCATCTGGTCTCTTGCATGCACAATATATCAACCTTCCTTCTCTCCATCATATCAGCTAGCTCTCTCCCTATACCAGTCATACTGCCAACATTCAAAGTTCATACCCTCACTACTACACTCCTAACCTTCCTCCTCTCTTCCTGCCTTCTGGCATGCCTTTCCCCTCCTCTTCTCCTTTGGCCAACAGTAGCCCAATTTCCACCAGCACCCTGTTGGCTAACAGTACTGGTTGCAATCGTCGTTAACCTGGGCCTCGACCGATCCGGTATGGAAATATGAAATGTTCTCCGCATAAGTAATTTGGCAGAGGTTTTATGCCAGATGCCCTTCCTGACGCAACCCTCCCCATTTATCCGAGCTTGGGACCGGCACAAAGAAATGCACTGGCTTGTGCATCCCCAGTGGCTGGGTTAAGAATGATACCTCAGTATAAAGAAAAAATGATCAATTTCAACAATTGGCTAAGCTTCTGGTGTCATTCAAAGGGGATCCAGTGTCTATCAGTCTGGGATGACATGCTCGACAAGCCGTGTTGCTTCACAAGAGACGGCTTGCACCTGTCACCCTTTGGCTTTCAAATACTGGCCAAGGCTCTTGCTGCCCCCATAGTGCCTTTTTTAGGCAAGGCTCAAAATTCAAACCCACCACCGTAAACAGCACAAGTAAAAAAATTAGGATTATGCTACTCAACGCCAGGAGTTTAAATCTTAAAATGCATGTGCTCGAAGCACTCCTAAGTATGAAGAACGTCGACATCTGTGCAGTAACTGAAACCTGGTTCAAGGCTCCAGAGAGCACTCCAGCACTACTGGGCTGCAACTCATACCACACATTTCGGCCACAGAACAGGGACTGAAACACAAAAGGTGGGTGTGTATCCATATTCATCAAGGATTCTCATACCTCCAGGTTAGTGGCGCAGCTTCATAAACATTCATGTGCAACTAACATTGGGCAAATCTGCACTGCAAATTGTGGCCTGCTACAGATCACCCTTCATGACCCAGGACCACCACTCCGCCTTGCTGGAGACACTGGAAAACATCCTACCGAACACCCTGATATTGGTCGATTTCAATTACCCTACCATTAACTGGGAAAACTACTTGCATACAAACTCCCAGGCTCAGCTCTTCCTGGAATTTATCAACTCAAATGCCCTGGATCAGCTGGTAAACTCCCCTACCAGAGGCCACAACATATTGGACCTGGTCATCACCAACATGGGCGACAGGTGTTCCGTACCGGAGGTCAACCCGTCACTGGTTAGATCAGACCATAAACTAATCACCCTGGATGTCCACACCCCACCACCACCCCCAACCAAGGAAACCACAGTGAAAATCTTTTCTACAGCAAACTTTACCTTACTTAAGGCAGAGCTGGTAGGTTTCACAGCCCCCACACTAAAGGATAACACTGCCCAAGATGCGGAATCCTTTACAATTGCACTCTATGAGCACCTACAAGGATGCATGGATCGTGCCATCCCTAGCAAGACCAAGACTCACTCCCCTAAGAGAAGGAAACCAGTCTGGTGGACCCCTGCCATAAACAGGTTATACAACAGGAGGAGGAAACTAGTTCAGAAAAAAAGCAAATCCCTGATCAATATCAGTAAGAAACTTAGGTCCCTCATAAAAATCATCCAAAGCTAACTTCGAAAGAAAAATAGCCAAGGATTAGAAAGATAACCACAAAGCCTTTTTTAGCTATGTCAAGAATCTAAGTGGCAACTCACAGGTATGCTCTGAGCTAGTGCAAAATAGCACAAAATATACTGAACCTACTGATATTGCCAACATCCTAGCAGATAGATTTAGTCCAAACTTCACCTCCCTCTCACCTTCAAAAGGGCCCACAACAATACCGGAAAAGTGTAGTGTCCCGGAAATCATAGAAGCACAGGTGAAAACAGCCCTTTCAAAAACCAAAAACACAGCATCAATGGGGCCAGATGGTGTCCCAGGCTGCGTCTTGCATGAACTACAGAACGAACTAACCCCCCCACACCTAAACACGCTGTTCAACCTCAGCCTCTCCACAGGCTACGTGGCCATAGAATGGTGCACAGCAACGGTTATTCTGCTCCACAAAGGAGGGGCCACAACTGACCCTGGTAACTATCGCCCCATAAGCCTGACTAGCCTGGTCTGCAAGGCTACGGAGCGTATCATCATGGAACTCATTAACAAAGACAGTGGGAACCTCCAAACACTTGACCCGAACCAGTTTGGCTTTGTTAAGGGAAGAACATGCCTACTAAACTGGGTTGACTTTTTCGAGACAGTCACCAAGGGCATAGACGAGGGAAAGGTGGTTCACACAGCCTACCTTGATCTTGCCAAGGCATTCAACACCATTCCTCACTTTGGTATTATAGAAAAACTCACCAGCCTGTGCATAAACCCCTATGTCACAAGATGGGTTGCCAACCGGCTTACAGACAGAACTCACACGGTAAGAATAGCGGGCTCCAGGTCCGACTCTAAACTAGTCACAAGTGGTGTCCCGCAAGGCTCGGTTCTGGGACCCCTACTGTTCGGCATATATTTCTCAGAAGTACAGACAAACACAGGAGGACTATGGCTAACCAAGTTCGCCGATGACTGCAAACTGGGAGCCATAATTGACTCTCCGGCTGACACGGACATCCTTCAAAAACACCTTACTGAGACAGACACCTGGTGTCAAAGTCATGGCCTCAAGCTAAATGCCAAAAAATGCATAGTCATCCCATTTGGGAAAAACAAAACACCCACGAATTACCACATAGGCGGCAGCCCCTTTAATACAGAAGAGGTAATAAGAGATCTGGGGACCCAGGTAGATAGTAATCTCTCCTTTGACAATCATATTGCCAAAGTAGTTAGGAAATCCTTCTGTGTGGCCCATCTAATTACTAAGGGGTTCGCATCTAGAAATAAAGAGGTTATAGTGCCCCTGTACTCGTCACTCATCAGACCCATCATAGAGTACAATGCCCCATTTGGGATGTACCTTACAAGACACTTCCAACAGCTGGAAAGACCACAAAAGCATCTCACCAAGAGGATTACTGGCCTCAAGCATGTGTCCTATGCAGCCTGTCTGAAAAAACTCCGGCTGTACTCAGTGGCATATCGCTTACTCAGAGGTGATCTCTGCCTGACTTACAAAGCCATGTCCAACTCATAATTGATGGACATGCTCCACCTAAAGAAATCCAAGTCACTGCGAGCCACGCGCTCTAGTGAGCTAAACCTCGCCACAACAATAAATAGAACATGCTGGAGGGATAGATTTCTGTCACAGAGACTCCCCATGCTTTGGAACAAAATTCCTAACTACATTAGGCAGAGCCCCTCACTAACACTCTTCAAGAGAAGCCTTGACGAGTGGATGGGTAACAGAAAATACACCCCCTGGGATCACTTTATTGGCTCCTCATGACAGAGGCTTAGTTAATTAATCAATGGGGTGGTGAAAGCCGACACTCTCTGGCTAGGCTTAAAAATGGCCTAGAGCAGATAGCCTAGTACCTACCTATGAACCTATGAGTTTTGAGTATGTTGATTTAACACTTTGACTGCAACTCACATTCTTGGGGTAGTTGATAATGTTTGCAGACATGCTCAGTCAATGCCTTCTGATGCCATACGGGTGATCCTTCAGTTCATCAGAATTGTGGAAGCTGTTCCGTCACTGACCAGTGCCAAGTGCAGCAACTTCTGTCATAATCACCTGTCTAGGAGAATGATCCAGAGATCCTCTATTCCAGAAATGGCCCCAGGACATCAGTGCCTTTTTCCCCCATTTTACACAGATTCTGTGATTCAATTAGAAGGCCAAAACAGCCCAAGGCAAAAGTGATTCTTAATAGCCTTATTATGGCTTTAACAAGCCTGTTACCCATTGCTGAGGCTTCCTTTACAAGAGAAGCCTTTCCACCTTTGGCCATTGTAGTCGTACTGTCCTATTCCTATGGCATGTCCCATCTGAATGTCCACTCCATATGTCAAAACTGGTTTCTTCAGTTCTGTTAATTGCTAGAGGTCTGCCTTACCCCTCTAAGTTGATCCAGATTCTCAAGTCTGCCCCAAGTTAAGTACCAGAACAACTAAGAAAAGCAAGTGGACTCAGTATTTCATTTGGACGTCATTGAATGCCATAGATCTTTTTAGTGCTGCTGTACTGTCTGTTTTGGATTATTTTTCTCAGTTTTTTGATGCACGCTTCAACTCTTCTACAGAAATGTGCATTTTTTTGTTTATAATTTCCTCAAAGATTCAGATTCCCTCTCTAGCTTTTCTTAAAGTATGTGCGACCTTTCTAAGGGATACTTTTCTTATGAGACCCTCACAACTCAAGAATTTTATTTCTCCATGGAACTTGTATATTTTTTTTTGGGGGGGGGGGGATTCTCTCCTGCTAGCTGAGCCAACTTTGCAGAGTTAAGCTGTTTTGGGGAAAAAAATGTTTCTGTAGTAGCAGTTAAGTCAACCAGAAAAATTTGTGAATTACAAGCCTTGTTTTTGCATGACCCTTACATTATTCTACAAATATAGAGCCTGCTTGTGTACACACCCATCTTTCATGGCAAAAGTAGCTTCTGAATTAAACTCTTTAACTTTGTGGCTCAATCCACCTGCTGTCTCATAGGCCTTTTTTGTAATGCAGGCTTGGACAATAGGTGGTAATTCATGAACACTGTGTCCTCATGGAGCAGAGCTGGTATGCATTAGAATGGAATGCCAAACTCTATATGATTCGCGAAGAATGCTGTACAGTGGGGTGAGACTTTGTACGTGACCTTACCCTGTTAAGTAGCCACAGTGCTTCCTGCACAGAGCACAAATGCCAATAACATTCCCCCTGGCACACATACTTTTGACTTCCCTCTTGGGCTGTATGTGATTCAGGGACACTATACCAACTGCATATGGGCTGATCCCAACCACACAAGTTAGGAAACTGTAATGTACCTGTGTAGTGTGTCTGACTGGACCAGTCCCCTTCCCTGCAGATTTGTTGCTCAGTATACAGAGCAGAGCAGCAGCGCTGTTTAAAAAAAAAATAAACCTCTCTTGCATGGTAGAAGAAACCTTGCTGGCAGTGGGAGTTCTGTGTGGCATAACCAGACCCGCTACTGCAAGCGTACTACTTATACATCAACCCAGTAAGGCTACCAAGGTCCCACCATATAGGAATGACTCTAACTTCCATCTTTTCTATTGAATGAGAATTTTTTTTTGCATCACTGTTTGATGCAAATAAAAGCTGACCCTTTAAATTAGAAAATTGCAAATTTTATATTATCTGTAACCCTAGAAGAAGAAGAAAATGCATTCAGCCAGAGAGGCATACCTCTCAGCTGGCCAGATGTTTGCAGAATGTTGAGATTTTTGCCTTGTATTTTTGGTAATTTTCTCTTAAAATGTGTTTTTCTGGTAAATCATTGAGGATTGAAGTCAATAAAGAATAACATGCATTTGAGTTTCACACAGATCCTGTTATTCTAGCAACTTTCTAGGTTTATAAGAGCAATATTTAAAATCTGTACTTAATTTTTGACCTTTGTTCCCCCATTATTTTAGGCCTTGTCCAGATTTCTTGCACTTAGAGACTGAGAGGTGTTTCTCATTGAAATAGGTTGAACAGAAAGAGCCTTGTAGTAAATAGCTCCTGCAAGTCCGAATAATATCTGTTATCTCATATAAAAGCTAAACATGATAGCTCTGTTTCAGAAACAACACAAAATTCAGCTAAGGGACGGCTAGAAGCTCACCTCCTTTAGCAGTCTAAGTTTATTATATATGTACACTGTACTCATAACTCCACATGTTATGTAATCCAATCTCGCCTACATTCTTACCCGTGGGTTCGGAGCCGAATGTCGGCTCCGACTCGGCCAAACGTTTCTAGCTCGAAGTCTTTGTATTGGCTGGGCTAAGATGATATCCCATGCTGCATTGCTCTATATCCCCAGATCTCGTTTGCCGCTCGTGTAGCTCGGATGTGGTCTCGCACTTGGCTTTGGCTAAGTACCTTTTTTCTTCTTGTTGAGAGAGTTTATTACAAACAAAAAGCTATTTTAATAGCTATTGATAGTTTGGTGTTATTTGTGAAAAATGTTCTGTGTGTGTGTGATTGTTCCTGTGGTATCCCACTAGCTGTTCCAACGGGCTAGGCCCGTTTCAGTTAGAGGACCTAGTCTGTCCCCTTGCTTACATGTGTTCTAACTTCTGGTCTAAAACCATTTAATTTAGAGGTTTTAGTCCTAATCCCTTTTTGTGTGTGTGTCAGAGGATTGTTTGTTAGAGTCCTCTACTAGGAAAATTTATTCCAGCAAATGGAAGAGATTTTCAATCTGGGCTCATACCCAAGGGATTGACCCTTACACGGCTCCAGTTTCATCTGTTTTGGAGTTCTTGTCTATGCTTTTTCGCCAGGGCTCTGCGTCCGCCACCATAAAAGTCCAATTGGCGGTGATTTCTAACTTTCATGTCACTAATGAGCCTAGTCTGATGGCTCACAGACTCTGTAAGGCTTTCCTGAAGGGCACTCTGTTACTCTGTCCTCCTGTATCAGAACCTATCATGCCTTGGGATTTAAACTTTGTTCTACAGGCTCTTACTTCACCACCCTTTGAACCTGCAGCTACTTGTGATTTAAAATTCTTGACCTGGAAGACTGTCTTTTTAGTAGCCATCACATCAGCCAGACACATTTCAGAAATTCAAGCTCTATCAATAAAACCCCCATACTTGATTTTTCATAAGGACAGGGTTTCTCTCAGGCCGAACCCTTCCTTTCTTCCCAAAGTGGCGTCTATCTGTAATCTTAATCAATCTGTTGAGTTGCCAGTGTTTTTCCCTAGTTCTCAAACAAGGCAGAATTTAAATTTCATCAATAGGATGTACACAGACAATTATGTTTTTATCTGCACAGAACCAAAGACCTCAGAAAATCTGATCAGTTGTTTGTTTCCTTTTCGGTAAACAGAATTGGGTCTCCTGTCTCCAAAGTCACGCTGTCCAGGTGGATATCCAGTTGCATCTCTTTCATTTATTCCTCAGGGGGTAAAGATCTACCGTTCCCGGTGAAGGCTCACTCTACTCGGTCTGTATCTACATCTACAGCCTATCAGGCCAGATTGTCTATGAATGATATTTGTGCTGCGGCTACTTGGGCATCTCCTCACACCTTTGTTACTCATTATAAGTTGGACGTGGTATCTAGGGGCAGGTCTTCCTTTGGTTCCACAGTGCTCAATAGTATTTTCCACTGAGCCTCCCAGGATTTAGGTGCTAGGGACGCTGTCCCACGGGTAAGAATGTAGGCGAGATTGGACTACATAACATCAAGAAGTTATGTACTCACCATAACGCTCGATGTATGTAGTCCATCTCGCCTCACATTCTTACTTACACCCCCCCCCCCTTCCCCCTTCTTGGAGGATCTGGAGGTTAGGACTGGTTTTCAGAGCTCCCTTCACTCTTGGTTTGTTCTTCCTTTCCTTGGGTGTTGTTATGCATGGAGAATGTGTGTTGGTGTTCGCAGCAAACTAGATCTGGGGATATAGGGCAATGCAGCATGGGATACCATCTTAGCCCAGCCAATAGAAAGATTTCGAGCTAGAAAGTTTGGCTGAGTCGGAGCCGACATTCGGCTCCGAACCCACGGGTAAGAATGTGAGGCGAGATGGACTACATACATCGAACGTTATGGTGAGTACATAACTTCTTGATTTCACTGTCTGTCTTAACATATATACATACATGTT
The DNA here is from genome assembly GCF_019279795.1 of Protopterus annectens. NCBI lineage: Eukaryota > Metazoa > Chordata > Ceratodontiformes > Protopteridae > Protopterus > Protopterus annectens. Next base: position 368,943,063 of record NC_056738.1, read on the forward strand.
ATTCATCCTGAGAATATTTCTTATTATAAATGTGTAAATTCTCATATAAACCAATCTTATTTTTTTTACTGCACGCAGTTTGCAGTGACTTGAGTATTAGTCAACCTGTCAGTATAATTGTCAGATATGTTATACTTTGAACTTGACAAAATACTGTTGTATGATGAACTTTTACATTGTATGGTATACTTATAAACTGTTATTTTATGTTTTTTCAGTCATTCTGCCCAAGTCATGACAGTAAAGGGTCCTTGGATCATTTCACTCTGAACATTTAGCAAACAATAAGTAATTTAAATATTTACTAGAATTTTGGTTCCAGTGTTTCCACACCAGAGAAAGCATAAACACTACCATCTTCCCCGTCGAAACTCATTTCAGACATATGACTTCTCTACAAAAGAAAAACAAATGGAAATTCAGACAGTTCTTAAGGACATTGCTGAACAGTAACAGATTACAGTTAGACAGTTTCTGAGAGTTTTAGAGGTCATTTTGTCTTGCATCTTTGTGGTACCTTATGTCGGAATGTATTATAAAGAATATGCCGGAATGTATATAAAGAGAACATACTGGCATTTCAAAAAAGTAGCAAGCTAATAACTTTCTGGAAATGTTCATTTTGATGTAATGAGGAAATAAAATTAATTCTATGATAGCCAGACATAAGACTTTCTCCATTTGAATGTCACTTCTTCCCCAATCCTAGATCTAGTGTGTAACAGACTTCAGATTATACTTGTGAAATCCAATTCAACAGCTTGTTTGTACAGGCAGATTGACTCAGCTAGGGCAGTCTCTTCATGTCATTTTAGAAGCATTGAAAGCAGTGCACAAACTTCTGATAGTTTTAAGGCTATTTTTGACTAGGACAGAATTCTGCAGTGGTGTGGTATATGAACAGATGGTGAGAAACCCGATCTTCCAAAATGTACAAGGAAGCAATCAAAACATAGTCAGCTTTACTTCTCAACCTGCATGTTTCAGCAATGCTTACCATTCTACAGAGTAATTTGGCAAAGACTATTCATAAAGAAGATGAGCTTTATATCCGTCTTCCAAGAAACTGCATGCAATTGAAAAAAACGTAGCTAGCTTTGTTTATTGCATGATACAGCATACAGATGGAAGCGTCTTATTTCATTTCCCCTGGCACAGTGTGGTAGAGGAACACATTTTCCTTCAAATGGACTTGAGCTTTACTGTATGCCTTGCCTCCCTTTCTCTGACCGGAAGCTAATTCTCAATGCAAAACAATACTAAGCCAGCTCCTTCTTGGTGAAAACAACCACGGTATTTGTTGTTAATGATCCCACTTTATTATTCACCATGGTCTTTGCTTCTTCACAATTCATTGATTTGCCAACCACCCTCAAAATTATGAACCTATCAGCATGAAGAGAATTATAGAAGTTCGTATTTTTTTTCTAAATCTTGCATGTTGTTCATTTGTTCACTGCTGCAGTAACCTAATGGATTATGTCCTGCCAAGGAAATTATGGCCAGCCAGTTTACACAGCTTCAGCGCACTTTCCATGTGCTCAAACCAAAAGTCGGCCCAAGCTGAGCTGAAAGTTAAGGCTGGCCACCAAGCCCTTCAGAGCTTTCCTGCACCTGAAGAGAAAGCTCCACTTCGGGCTTTCTGCAGTTGACAGTCAGCTAATGGTGTTCCAGTCCTGGGTAGATGAAGATCTGGTCTGGGATAAAACTTTCCACTTTGTTTTTTTGTGACAGTAAACTTGCTTTTTCTGTAAAATATGTATTTTTAGCTTGGAAAAATGCTTTTATCATGTGACTTTTGTTCATTTTTTGAATAAGAGTGTTTCTTTTTAACTTTTGTGGTAAAAAGTTATTAAAACTTGTATAAAACTTCATTATTTTTTTTTTTGGAGAAACTGGTGTTGCTTTACTTTTTGTGGTGGGTAAGTGTTTAAAGGTTTGTTTGTTTGTTTTATACAGTGTACCTATTTTATCAACTATTGCTGCTTAGCTACCACGGGGAAACTCACATTTTTCAAGTTAACCATGGAACAAACCTAATTGTTCCCTGGTTATACCTTCTTCCAGCTACAAAAAGAAAAAGATTAAGTAGTCTTTGCCACCACAGTAGACTGATATTTTGCCTCAGCAGCAAGGTGGGTGACTTTGCTGCAGTCATAGAGTCAAACCTAGTTCCTCTGACCACTCATCTTTTTTCTTGGGTCCTGCTGGCATAGTGAATACAGCCACCATGGACCCGGGGGTTAAACATGTCCTCTACAGCTGTTGATAATGCCCTTGTTAGGCAGAGCAGAACCACTCTTGCCAAACCTGGGAGAAAGAACAGGAAATGCCTCTCTGCTTAGCCAAAAAGCTGTGTTCATTCCTAGCAAGGTTATTGCTGGCAATTTCGGGTGTGTTTTCTTTTTTCAGTTAGGGATTCCTGTCAAAAAGAATCCTTCTTATGTGGCTGGTTCTGTTAAGAGAAAAAGGGATTGTTTTCCTATAGAGATCCAAGAGTTTGAACCTCAAAAGGAGTGTGAAGGGACAGATGATATAAAATCTGCACAGATTTCTTGATTCATATTCTAAAGAGAGTGTGATTTCAGTTAGTCCAGTTGAAGGATTTTCTTTCTGTGAGACTATTTCCAGAATATCAGTCCTTCAAAAAATATTGATTTGTTACAACTGGAATTTCCTGAACCTGCACCTATTCCTCCTATTCTTTTTGCTTTGGAGGAGTTTTTTTTCTCATTCTGCAATTTCTCTCACAGTCAGCCTGCTAACCATAAAAACCAGACAGATTATGTAAATTCCCCAGTCTTTTACGTTTTTATACACTAATCCCAGACCTGACCCAGCAGCTATACCTTTATTAAACACATTTTTTAATACTAATTCCTCTAATTCTGATAAGGATGAAAGGCTTTTGATAAGTTTGGGACAAATGTGTATGCTTCTGCAACTCTTGTTTTTTTAGAATTCTCGGCTGTCAGGCTCATTGAAGTTTATCGAAGCCATTTGTGAGAATGAGGAAATTTGGCATTGGTTGCCTCTTTTGAGGAAAAATCTGCTTTGCTCAGTTTTGCTTCTACTGTTGCTACTCATTGTTTAAAATGTACATATGGCTCTACCAATGTCACTTCCAGGGCTTCTGCCACTGGCACTGTTATGTTGAGGTTTGCCTGGATACATTAACAAAACCCAGAGAATGTCAAAAATAATTTTGCATTATTCCTTGGATAAAGTACATGTTTTCGGACATTTTGGTGCAAAGATAATTAAAATAAAAGTGTTATGAGAGGGGGAAGCTGATTCAAGAAATCTGTCAGATTTTGCAGCCTTCCTTCGCCAAATTTATCAAGGGATTCTACAGTCCCTCATTTAATTTCAATAAAAATCAAAATAAACACTCCCAGTGACATGCTAGTAAGGAAATGTTTAAAAAGCAGTGCCTGGGAAGTTCCAGAAATAAAGCAGGACCCCCCCCCAAAGAATAAATAACTGTATGAAGAACTTTTCTCCCTCCTCCCACCTTGGCAATCATTTAAGTCACAGATTGTTTTCAGCCAGTTGGGTTCTGAAATTAATCCATCAGGGCCACAGATTGTAGAAGGAGTCTCTCCCTCCTTTGCTAGGAATTCCTTTTCATCCTCCAGAGGAAGCTCTTCTTATGGGTATGACGGATGGCTGCTGGAGTGGCTAGCTAGCTGGCAGCTGGTTGGCTGACTGCTGTAGTGGCTAGCTGACTGACTGGCTGGCTGGCCGCTGGAGTTGCTAGCTGGTTGGTGGGAGTAGCAGCTAGATGGATGGATGGCTTTGTGGATGGATGGCTGGATGACTGGCTGCATGAATGGATGGCTGGCTGGATGAATGAATGGATGGCTGGCTAGATGAATGAATGGATGGATGGCTGGCTGGATGAATGAATGGGTGGATGGCAGGCTGGCTGGATGAATGGATTGCTGGCTGGCTGGCTGGATGAATGGATTGCTGGCTGGCTGGTTGGATGAATGGATTGCTGGCTGGCTGGTTGGATGACTGGATTGCTGGCTGGCTGGTTGGATGACTGGATTGCTGGCTGGCTGGTTGGATGGATGGATGGCTGGATGAATGGATGGGTGGTTGGCTGGTTGGATGAATGGGTGGCTAGCTGGTTGGATGAATGGATGGCTGACTGGCTGGCTGAATGGATGGCTTGCTGGCTCATTAGAAAAAAAATAGGGTGTAGCTTTCGAATCCCTTACCCTAGGGTGTCTCTTTTTGCTGTTTCTATGTCTTCCATGCTATAACCCCTTTCAGGGGTAAGGGATTCGAAAGCTAGACCCTATTTTTCTACTCAGGCTGATATTGCCTCTGAAGAGATGAGAGTGACCTCGTCCCAACCCTTGAGAGATCTCATGACTTATAGTAGAGCTAGTAGAACAATAGAAGATGTTATCAGCAGGAATTGGGATGTTCTGAAAGCTATACCAGGTCATGAAAGTTGGCTTCCAAATAAACCTAGGTTTACCTATCGTAACTGCAGTAATTTAAAAAAATTATTATGTTATAAAGACTTTTCATTAAACAGTAATGTAACATTTAATAAAAAGGGCATTTTTCTTTGCCACAATTGCTCCTGCTGTTCGAATATAAATCAGTAAATTTATACATGCTGTGAATGGTAAAAGGTTTGTTTTTCACTGCAGTGCATGATGTAATACACCCTCGATTATATATCTTGCCACCTGTAATAAATGCTTGGGTTTCTATGTTGGAAATCTAGAACACAGATCTGAAATTAGGTGAAGAATACTAAGTAATTCCTTGGCCAAACATGTTAATGAAACTGATGATTCACATTAGTTCAGTTTTAGAGCTATACATATAATTTACATAAATATTAGTCGTGGAGACTTTATAAATAGTGTGGATATGAAAGAGTATGAGTGGATTATTCACTTAGAGGTGGATAAATATCCTGGTCTTAATAAACAAGTCACTTTGAAACCAATACTGAAATTAAAACAACAGAAAGTGAAGAAAAAGTGACTATGTATGTATTATTGTTAGTGTGTTTTAAAATACTTGATTGTTGTTTGAATTGTTGCTTTTTGATAGGTTGCTGTATCATATGTGATATATTTGAATGAGATATAAAAATGCTGTTTTAATGGCTGTTTTATGTAAGACACTGAAGAAGGATATTTTGTATTTGAAAGCTTTGTCGTTCTATTAAATTATATTGATGGTGAAAAAAAATGTTCTATTAAATTATATTGATGGTGTGGAGCTTTATTTGTTTTTTTTTTTTTTTTGCTTGAAGCTGTTTGGTCTGTACTCCACTTTACCATTGGTTCACCTTTTTTTCTTGTGATTTACGTCTGCAACACTTACCAGAGGTTCGTCTAAAATCGTAGATGCCCCTGTGCACCCTAACTCTTTGTTTGGAAAACAGTCAGCAGACCTTTTCAGAAATCTACAAGAAAAGAGTAAGGAATTGCAAGACATCAAGCTTTTTCTGATGTCTCCTATTCCCAAACATTACAGGAATTACCATGCCAAAGCCACCTTTGTCAGAAGAAACCCAGCCTCAGCTGGACCTACTTCCAGACACAGAAGAGGGGCCAGAAGACAAACCCGTTCCAGGCCAATTGTCTCACAGCACCCCACTAGACAGCCCTTTCAAGACAGAGGTGGACCCAACAATGTGTGACTGCCTTGCCCACCTCCCCCTTTCTGCCCGCCTCTCCCACTGCCTCCCCTCTTGGAAAACCATCACCACAGACAAATGGGTTCTGGCTGTAATTAAAAAAGAATACTTCCTCTCTTGGAAAGAAAGGTCAACCTTAAGGGGAGTCCCCTTCCCCCCAAGAAATCAGAGACACCTCTTTCCACAGATTCTGCAAGACCTTCTGAACCCGAGTACAATAGAACCTGTCCCTGCAGGGCAGGAAGGAAAATGCTTCTATTCAAGACTGTTTCTGGTCCCCAAAAAAGATGGACCATGGAGACCAATTCTAGACCTTTCCGTTTTAAACCTATTCTTAAAGGTTCCCTCCCTCAGAATGCTGTCCCTACAAAATTTGCTCCCTCTTATACCAGCCCAGGCTTTCATGTCCACACTCGACCTGAAAGAAGCCTGTCTGCACATACCCATTCAACCTTCCCACAGAAAATTGTTACACTTTTCTGGACCCTACTCTCACTTCCAGTTTACTGCATTGCCGTTTGGTTTGTCCACTGCTCCCAGAGTGTTCACAAAATGCCTGGCACCTGCCATAGCCTATTGCAGAACACAATCAGATTTACCCCTACCTGGACGTCATTCTGATCCTAGCAGATTGCAAAGAAACCCTGCTAATCCATCTAAAGCCTGCTTCAAAGACTGGAGTTCACCATCAACTTCCCGAAATCTTCCTTGACCCCAGAACAAGACAAAACATTTTTGGGTTGCAGGATCAGGACAGACATAATGAAAGCCTTTCTTCCCCAGGACAAAGTCAGCTCCCTGTCCTCCCACTTCAAAACGCTTCTGCAGACCCAGCAGATAACTGCAAGGCAATTCTTATGAACCCTAGGCCTAATGGCAGCCACCATTCCAATGCTACCACTAGCCAGAATGCACATGCGAAAGCAGTAGTGGTATCTGAAAAATGTATGGTCACAACACCAACATCCTTTAGAGTAAGAAATCACACTCTTGCCCTGCCTACAGTCAGAACTAAAATGATGGATTCAGCAAATTCAGCTGAAACCGGGCCTTCCACTGCATTTACCTACCCCAAACCAGTTCTTGCATACAGATGCATCAGATCTAGGATGGGGAGCCACAATGTCAAACTACAGGGTTCAAGCAAAGTGACACCTTTCCATACAAAACAACCATATCAACGGGAAATGACAGCAGTCCTTCTGGCACTGAAAGCCTTCCTTCCCCTCTTACAACCAGGTGTTCTCGAAACACCACAGTTAAGTGGTACCTCAACAAGCAGGGAGGGACAAAAGTATACCACCTCTGCAGACTAACCTTACTAATCTGGGACCTAGCCTCACAACACAACTTGTCCCTGCAGGTGTCCTACATCCCCTCCCAGGGCCACAAACAAGCAGATGTTTTCAGCAGGACATCCTCTCCAAATCACAAATGTATGCTGGATAGGAATGTATTTCTAGATATTGTTCACAGGTGGGGCACACCTCAAGCAGATTTGTTTGCCTCCCCACAGAACAGAAAACTGCAGATTTTCTGCTCCAGTACCCTCTCCCCACTAGCCTGGAGAGTAAACACATTCAACATTTCTTGGAAGGGGAGGTTTCTTTATGGCTTTCCACCTTTCCCATTAATTCAAAAAGTCATCCTGAAAATCAGGAGAGACAAACCAAAAGTCTTGCTGGTGACCCCCTAATGGCCAAGGCAGCACTGGTTCCCCCTACTTCACAGTCTAGCCAGGGGCAATCACCACAAGTTATCCCACAAGGTGGACCTTCTGACACAACAGAAGGGAACTCTTATTCACCCTTCACTTGCAGATGTTGGCACTGACACTGTGGGTGATAAAATTCTAATTCCCTTCAGGCACCACTACTCAGAAGACGTGCTTTCAGTCTTGAGGGAGACCAGGAAACCTACTACAAGGAAATCTTACTTAGCTAATTGGGAGAGATTTTCCAAATGGTGTATGGGCAAGGGCAGGAATCCATGCATCACAGATTACCCCCTTGTTCTTGCTAGTGTGTCAGCTAGTTAAGGGGGGGCTTTCATACTCTTCAGTGAAAGTCCGCCTTTCAGCAATCTCTGTGTGCTTGCCTCTAGACCCTCCCCTACTAGCCAGGCTCGATGTTAAGCTATTCTTAAAGGGGGTGTTGTACATCAGGCCACCAAGAAAACCCATCCCACCACCCTGAGACCTGAATTTCATCCTAGAAAAACTAACACAGTCTCCTTTTGAACCTGACAGTACGGCCAGTCTGCAAATGTGCAGATGGACGACAGTTCTGCTAGTGGCTATAACTTCAGTCAGAAGATTGTCAGAATTACAGGCCCTAATATCCTGCCCTCCATACACTACCTTCCACAAGGACAAGGTAACCCTATAAACCAAACCTTTATGCCCAAAGTGGTCAATGATCTGTCCCTAAACCAATTTATTCATCTACCCACCTTCTTCCCCTCTCCCACCAATGAAAGTGAGAGGATACTCCACTCCCTAGATATACACAGACAGCTAAGGTTTTACCTAGACAAAACTAAATCCATAAGGAAATCCAATCAGCTCTTTATTTTCTTCCACCCCAGGGCCCTGGGCAAGACAGCCTCCAAACAAACCATCGCATGTTGGATTAGAAAAACTGTTACTCTTTCCATGGCAAAAAAAACTTGCACAGGGTGTAAAAGCTCATTCTACCAGGGCAGTAGCAGCCTCCAGAGCCTTCCTAAAAGCCCTGGACACTGCATCCATCCTGGAAGCAGCCACATGATCCACCATTCACACTTTCACCAAACACTAGAAGTTAGACAATATCTCCAGAGCACGTGCAGGTTTTGCTAGAGCAGTTCTGCTGGGCTTTGTGGAATCAGCTTCTTCTGCCTCCTCCCTTCCTTTCTTCTAAGCTGTGGTACTCTCCCACACCAAGAATACTGCAATATAGGAATAGAAGGACATAGAATAGTTGTGTAAATAACCATAGATGTCCTTGTCTTCGATGTTGCAGTATTTCATCCCACCCACCTAACTCCTTTATCTTTCGCTCTCGCTCATTACTGACCTGTTCTGGGTCTCCTGGCGGCCATACCCTACGACCTGTTTTACCGCCTAATGGCTCTGTAATCCTATTGCTGACATCACTGGCTACTCTACTGGGACCTGTCCTGCTGGGCTTTCAAGTTCTGAGGTCTGTGCGTGCAGGCATTACATTTAAGGTTTCTGGCTTATGGTCCTATGTGTGACGTCCCACGCAACTACAACAGCCAAGCTGAAGCTTTTGTTAGCAGCCGATGTTTGGGTCATCTGAGGCGGGAAATCCCGTACCAAGCATACTGCAGCATGCAAGAGAAGGACATCTATGGTTATGGTAAGATTTTACACAACTATTCTTTCTCCCTTCTTATGGAAGTGGCAAGGGGCAATTACCACAGGTTTCGTCATAGACTCGATTTACTCACACAAGACCAGAGGTGTTTGATACATCCTGACCTCAAACACCTCCAACTGACTACCCTAATGATAGGATCTTAATGCCTTTTAGGCACCTTTTTTTCCTGAGGACATGTAGCAGGTATTAATGGAGGTAAGAAAGCCTTATATTAGAAAATCACATATTAGCAAATGGAAAAGATTTTCTAGTCAGTGCCAACAAAAGAACCAGTGACCATTCAGGGCTAGTGCTTCTTTGGTTTTATGTGGCCTATCTTACTCCTAGATCAATGTTCATTTGTCAGCTATTTCATCTCATCTGCCACGGGTCCCCCTCTTTCAGTGCACTGTCATGTGAAAATACTTTTGAAGAGGGTCTTGCACAAGACGCCTTTTAGAAAACAGGTGCCTCCTCCTTGAGATCTTAACTCTGTGTCTTAAAAATTAACTCTTGCTCTGTTTGAACCAGCTCATCAGTTTGACTTGAGATTCGTGATATGGAAGGCAGTATTACTCATCACTCTGACCTTTGCAGTAAGAGTATCTGAGTTGCAAGGTCGCCCTGATCTTATTTTTCGCAAAGGTATATTTTTATTACTCTTTTATGCCTGTAGCAGTATCTGAGTTTACTTTAAGCCAAGCTATCCATCTCCCTATTTTCTTTCCTGAACCTAAAAATTAGGGAAAAATGTTACTTCTTACCTTGGATGACCTCTGACAACTCAGATGCTGTCTTGATAGAATAAAATCTTTTCAAAACTTCTGATCATTTGTTCATTTCTTATGAAAGTAAGAAGAAAATACAGCCAATGTCACACAATTTCCAAATGGCTGTCTCATACTATTACTTTTTGTTAATCTCACCACAGCAGAACTGTTCCATGCAAGGTCAAGGTTCAGTCCACCAGGGTCTTGGCTGCTTCTTTTGGATTTTTGGAAAGGGTTAGATTTTAGAAGTATTCTAGAAGCAACAACTTGGTCCTGTTTGCATACTTTTACAAAGCACTGTAAACTAGATTCCTTCTCCAGGCTGTTCTCCATGGACTGCTGGACTCTCATCTTTCCTCCTTCCAGTCTATCCAAGCTATGGTAATTTACCCATGTAGTTTAGGCCACTGCAGCAGTGATCAACTGAAGAACATAGTACAGTTGTGTCAGTAAACTTACTTTAACAGTAGATGTTTAAATGATCACTTCTGTAGTAGCTGTTCCCTCCCTTTATCCCCCTTGCTTTTATATGTTTTTTATGCTGGGATGTGGACATTTATTCTTTCTTCTTCTTCTTATTATTATTGTTATTATTATTATTGTTATTATTCTGACATTCTCCTTCTCAGGGCTTTAGCTTCCCTCTATCTATTATGAAAGCTCTGAAGAACTTGGCATCCAAACGTAACTTATAGTTTGCTTAATGGTTTGGGCACGTGGAAGATGCCCTGAAGCTTTGGAAGCTGGCCGGGTGTTATATCATTGGGCAAGACATAGTGTATGTAGTTTAGGCTACTGCAGCAGGGATCATTCGAGCATTTACTGTTGTAAGTTTACTTGCAGAACTGTACTACTTAAAACAGACTTCAAGATATAATAGATGGAGATACATAAGTGGAAGAGATTTACTACCTTGAATGTGTCGCAAGGCCTTAATCTAGTTCACTGTTCCATTTCAAGATTGCTGGATTACTCAAGCTTTTTTTTTTATTCCAACCTAGTATACTCTCCAGAATTCACATCTCTGCAGTACATAATCTCTTTACTATTATTCCATCAGACTGTAGCACATCAAGCTGTTAAAACATTCCTTAATAGCGTTTTAGATGTGAAATCAACTAAAAAGGATATTTCTACCACTAAGGACTTTTCATGTTAGAAAAGCTAACTCTTGTCTCCCTCTGAACCTGCAGACTTAAAATACCTGTCTTAGAAAACACTTTTTCTAGTAACTTTTGTCTTAGTCAAATTTCAGAGTTAAAGGCTATCCTGTATTTTTCTCATTTGCTGTCAATAACTTTTTTCCATTATATATTTCTGTGGTATGTACATATCTGCATTGTAATTTGTTTCTATTGTTGCAGTATGTCTTTATTGTTGTACTGTTTGCATAACTTGTAGCAAATGCTATTTGCTTTATTTCTGGACTGAAACTGAAATTGTTAATCTCATGAAAATTATCAAAATGATGAGGAACATTGTCTTCTTTAGTAAGATGTGCACAGACTACTCAGATATTACACAAAAAGAACCAAAGAGATCAAAAAACTGATAATCTGTTTATTTCAAGAAATCTTTCTGTACATTCCAAGTATCCTCGGTACTTGCAAGCACCAGCAAATAGGGTTCTGAAACACTCTTGCTGCCACAAGCTCTGGTTTCTCAGTGCATTTTTATTTTGTTTATTTCAAGAAAGGAAGGAAAACCTAATTGTTAATAAGTATACACTATTTAAATAGTTGGCCTGCTGTATTGCTTTGTGTTATAAAAAATGTAATAAACTTCTGCAAGGCAAATTAGATCTTATTCTGCTAGGGCATTAGTGACTTCAGTGGGAATGTTTCTGCATAAAAGTCTGCCACATGACTCATAATCAGCACCTTCACTTAACATTACTGTTTGGATCCACATTCTACGCCAGTGGTAGGCAGTCCGTGGCACTCCACTATCTTGAAAAGTGACATCTTGGCCTTTCTTATATATTTTTTTAATAGAACTTATTACATATTTGAGCAGATTTATTGACTGTAATTAATGACAAGTATAGTCAGCAGTTTAAATTATGTGCATATTCAAGTAATAAGCCCTTGTCGTTCTGGCCTTTGAACATCTTCCATGAGCAGAAGTCATGATTTTTAGCATTCTGCTCAAAAAAGATTGCCAGTCCTTGGTCTAGGAGAGGCTTTGCCACAGTTGTGTTATATAGGATGCTGTAACTGTCCTCCTCCATGGGATATTTCAGTACATATATATTGGGAGGCTGTGCGATTGATACAACTTAATACTACAGTGAGCTACCTTAAGTAAGGTATGATTATGGGCGAAATAGTTTCTGTAGCAGTAGACCTTTGAGAAGTATCATCTGTAATAGTAAAGCTGCTCTTCCTTCGTCCACCTTAAAGGTTGTATGTAGTTGTTTAGAAGTATGATTTAACATCTCATACATACTTATTCCCTGTGTATTAAGTGTTCATAAATTATTTAAAGGTCTGCAGTTTGCAACAATCACACTGTGCTGTAAGGCTGTATATGTCTTGAAGAACAAACAAATCCACTTTACAACAAAGTTTTTATATTGCTGCTTTGCAGGCCTAACAAATTCCCAAAGACTGCAGGCCTGGTGTCATCATTAACCTACATAGAAATTAATTGATGATCTGATGTTGTCTCTTCAGCTCGGAACCGACACGGCCGTCAGCAAGCTTAGGATCCAAAGCTCGAGCTCCTCCCATCCTACCCATACTGCTTAGCTCCTCTGAGATACCCCAGATCTCTTTTGCCTCTCTCAGCTAAAGCATTGGATCTGTTAGAGCTCCTCCGCTAGTGATCATAAGTGATTAAAATTTCTTCTTTTCACCATTTTTTCTCCTTCTCTCTTTCCCCCCTACTCTTTTCCTTTACTGTAAAAAAAAAAAAAAAAAAAAAAAAAAAAAGTTAGTTTAGTGTGTGTGTGTGTGTAGTCTTTGGTGCATGGTCATCATGACCTTTTTCTCTTTCCTTCCTGCTCTTTCTTTTCATTTTCCACTATGTCAGAAAAATCTGACAAGCTAGTAGCTTTCAAGAAATGCATTTCCTATGGGCACAAGATCCCTGTATCTGATGCCCACAGGGAGTGCATTTACTGTTTGGGTCCTGCCCACCTTCAAATCGATTGCTCTGTCTGCAAGGTCTTTGTCCCTCAGGCCCTTGCAGGCAGACGTAATAAATTTGTTCTCAGGGGTCTTTTTCCTTCCCCTTCTCCTTTTGTAGCTTCAGTTTCAGGACCTCAGCCCACCCTGTTAAGAAATCTAAGGAGTCCAGAAACTGTAAGAAATGGTCCCTTGTCCCCTCCGCATCTCCAGAGTCGAGTCCTTCTAGGAAGGCCCCAAGACTGTCAGCGTACAGTTCCCCTGCTCCGTTACCAGTCTCTTCTCCACCCCGTGACCATTCTGGGCTGGCACCATAAGCAGCAAGTCTTTCCACTAGGGTCGTATTACCCAGACACTCCAAACCCTCCTCTGTATCCTCTTCTATTAGGTCCTCTTGGAGCCTGTTGGAGAACAAGGTGGACAGATTGATGAGCAAGTTTCTCTGCATACAAATCCAGTTGGGATCCTCTCAGCTCAGTCCCCGATGGGATCTATGAGCAGAGCCTCACCATGTAGGATCATTTCTCCTTTTCCGTTTCGGCCCCTGGTATTGGTCTTTTGGCTCTGATAGTTCTGTCTTCGAGTCCGACTGCTTCCTTAACTCGCTCGGTTCCAAGTGTGTTGGTGCCAAAGGCTCGACATCGAGTCTGGGAAGATGACTTCCACTCCAAAGTTTTCTGAGTTGTCACTTCTCCTCATTGTCTCGGAGTTTGATAGCTCGGTGCCAACTCCCCCCTTGGAGTGGAGAGATGTTGGTCCCCAGAGACATCTTACTCCTGATCCCTTGGGACGGGGCAATCTTCTTCCAGACTCCAGCAGTCCTTCTGCCTTCGAGGTGGTGGAGAGGGTCCTCTCCACCCCTAGGAGAACTCTGGCACTTACTGTTTTGGATCCTCCCTTCCCATCTTGGGTTCTGAGTTGGAGACCTCATTTCTGCCACCAGGGCAGCCGATTCTGGAGAGCATCCAGTCTCTTCCATCCAGGGAAGCCCAGACCTCTTCTGACACCTCTCTAGAGCATCTCGCCGAGGAGGTTCCTCAGAAGAGAAGACGCAAAAGAAAGCACCTAGATTCCTCAGAGTAGTCTCTCACAATGGTCACTGACTTCAGTGAAGGGGATGGGTCCCCAATCTCTACCTGATATCTGATTTGGAGACATATTAGAGATTCTTCATCAGAGAGGTGGTTGGTCATCCCCAAAGCCCACCTCTGATGGGTCTGTGTTCTTGGAGCCCTTCATGATCTGACCGCCTACATCCTGGGTGTCCCCCACTGCAGATCCTCTCGTGGACTTAGTACCTGCATGGGCTTGGAAGGAACCAGACTGTGCAGAATCTATACCAAAAAGAGCAGACAAGATCCGTAGTGCCTCCTCTGATAGGTCTCACTGGACAAAGGGCATTCCAGTAGATGCAATGGTGGTGGCGGCGGCCACAAAGAAAGAGCTTGCTCAGGAAAACTCTACTGTCCATCCCCCTAACAGGGAGTCCAGGGCTGTGGACAGGTTCGGAAAAAGGGTCTACACTTCTTCCACCTTTACCCTCAGAGCACTGAAATACCTAGCCCATTTCACCAGACTAGGGAGGGATTTATGTAAGGAACTCTAGTTCTGGCCCTGAGTCCATGACGCCGGAGGATCGGACTTCCTTTACATCCCATGTGGCCACTCTATAATTTCCAGCGCGTCCATAAGGCTTATTTCTCACTCTGTTGAGACAACTCTAGGGTGGCTGGTTCTGGCATTGCTATTTAGTGTCACACCTGGATGTGGCTTTTTGATTTCGAGGAAGCTTTTAAAGCATCCTTTGTCATTGCACCCTTTGATGGTTCCTCCCTTTTTGGACCAACTGTATGTGACACTCTCTCCCATAGTGAGAAAGACCCTGTCTGCCGTCAGGATCCGCTTCTCGACCCTATAAAGGTCCTTCTACAGGAAAAAGCATGGGGGGAAAGAAGTTGTAGTTCAAAAAATCCCAGGATCCTTTCCAGGATGCCCAGGGAGATTTTTCCCCGGGGCAGAGGGGGGTATAATTCCAATGGTAGACATGGCCCTCAGGACAGAGGAGGTCTGCATAGTCAGGGGTCTCTGGATTCTCCCTCTGAGAAATCCTTACAGCATCCCTGAGGTGTTGCCCGACTGTCCCTTTCTGGAGTCAGTCATCAGGGGACGATCATCTTTACAATAGATGCCTGGTTAGCCTTCACTAACGACTGTTGGGTGCAAGATGTTCTATCCATACTTTTTTTAAATCCCTCAAAGCCCAAACATCACTTCCCTGATGTCCCACCCAATCAGAGGGAGGCAGCAACTTTGGAAATTGTAAAGTTGCTCAAAAAAGAAAGAGTCATCCTGGAGGTCCCCTCAGACCAGCATGAATCGGGGTTCTCAGGCCCATACTGGACCTGACTTATCTGAACAAGTCAGTGAGGCGCACAAAGTTCAGGGTGATCATGGTTCAGTCCATCCTTCCCTTTTTACAGAAAGACAACTGGATGTTCTTGCTAGACCTGAAGCATGCGTACTGTCATATCAAAATGAACAGACGTTCCAGAAGGTTTCTCCATTTCAGGCAGGGAGCCAGTCACTACTAATGCCACATGCTTCCATTTGGTCTCACTACAGTTCCCAGGGTGTTCACCAAATGCATGACAGTAGTCGCAGCTCATCTCTGACTGCATGGAGTCCATGTGTTTCCTTACCTGGACGACTAGCTCCTATTTGCAACAACCAAGCATCTACTGATCCAGGCCAGGGATTTTCTCCTACAACTTGCCCAGGCTTTAGGAATCACCATAAACTCCAGAAATCACAATTGCAACCTATGCAGATGATAGATTTTATAGGGGCCTGCTTGGACACAACCAAAACCGTAGTCCTTCTTCCACCGGACAGGATTCTGTTTCTGCAGACACATATCAAACAAATATTAGCAGTCTCAGTCCCTACAGCAAGTCTGGTTCTTAGGGCTCTGTGTTCTATGGTTGCAACAATTACATTACTACCAACTGCTCGCTTACATAAGAGAATTCTCCAATGGACACTGTCTGTTCAGTGGTCCCTCATGCATCATCCCCTTCATCATCCTGTCAAACTGTTTCAGGTGTGCAGAAAGTCTTTCTTGTGATGGCTTCACGATCCAGAAATATCTCAGGGTAGACCTTTCATTCTTCCCACCCCCATTGCCACATTAACCATGGATGTCTCCCAGCTGGTGGGGGGGCATTACTCTGATAGACAGTCTAAGGCACATGAACTTCCCAGGAGACCAATCTGCATATCCGTGTCCTATAGATGAGGATGGTTCTTTTAGCATTACAGGCCCTTCACTCCCTTCTTCCTCTGGGGACAATTGCGATTCAGACCGACAACATGTCTGTTGGGTGGTATCTCAAGAAACAAAGGTGAACTAAGTCCTACCCACTTTGTCGAGAAGCAATGAGAGTGTGGCATTGGGCTCTGTCTACCAACTGCTTTCTAGTTGCACTGCACATTCTGGGGGTGAACAACATGTTGGTGGACAGGCTCAGCAGGGTTCTTCAGATGCCTCACAGGTGGTCTCCTAATCAGTCAGTGGCAAACCAGATTTTCCTCAGATGGGATCAACCCTGCTGTGACCTTTTTCCTCCCCTCACAACAAGCGCAGCAGGTACGTTGCCCTGATCCCTCCACAGGGGCAGTCACCAAGAGATGCTGTAGCCCTTGCCTGGCTTCCCAGTGTACTTAATGCCTTTCCTCCTCTCCCCCTAGCTCCCAAATTCTTCAGAAGGCACACAGGTTGAAGAGCAAAGTGATTCTCATTGCCCCTTTTTGGCCTTGACAAGTTTGGTTCACCTTCCTTTGGTCTCGCCTAATTTGCCCTCCGTGGATCTTGGAACCACATCTGGACCTTCTGTCTCACCCCTCAGGGCAAAGTCACCCAGATCTTAACAGTTTGAAACTAACCACATGGTTTCTCCAATTTTGATGATGGCTAGACAGTCCAGACTTTCTTCCCCTCTCCAGAAGATTATCATTTCTGCTGATAAATCTTCCACCTGGAAAATTTATAAAAGCAAGTGGAAAAGGTTTTCCATCTGGTCCCAACACCATCACATTGATCTGCTTACAGCGCCCATTTTGCCAGTCTTGGTTTTTCTGGCTGGTCTTTGTCATTCCAGGGGTCAGTTTCTCTCTCTCAAAATTCAGTTAGCAGCCATTTCTAATTTTCATATCAGAGAGAAGGATATGTCTTTGGCTTCTTTCAGACTTTGCAAAGCCTTTCTCAAGAATACTTTCCTTCTCCGTCTTCCTATCAAGGATCCTACTCCTCCAGGGAATCTTTTGCTAGTTCTACAGGCCTTGACATTACCCCTCCCCTTTGAACCCGATGCTAAGGCTGATTTGAAATTCCTGTCTTGTAAAACAGCCTTTTTAATGTCCTTTACTTTTGCCAAGAGGGTTTCTGAACTTCAGGCTCTTTCTTCCAAACCCCCTTATCTTATTTTCCATAAAGACAGAGATACTTTACATACTAATCTCTATTTCTTACCAAAGGTTGTGTCGGTCCATACTATTTATCAGTCTGTTAATCTTCCTATATTTTTCCAAACTTTCAAAATAAGGTGGAATATATGTTGCATCTTTTGGATGTGCATAGAGACTTGCAGTTTTATTTGGATAGGACAGACTCTTTCAGGAAGTCTGATCAGTTGTTTGTCGCTTTCTGAAATTCCAGAAAAGGGAAAGCGGTTGTTAAAACTACTGTTGCTCATTGGGCTAACAAAGCTGTATTATGCATGTGTATTCCGTGAATAATGTTCTCCTACTTAAACCGGTCAGAGTTCATTCCATGAGATCTATTGCCACTTCTCAGACTTTCTGGTCTAGGGTTTCTTTAGAAGATATTTGTGCAGCTGCATCATGGGCAAACTCCCACACTTTCATTTTGCATTACAAGTTTGACATCATATCTAGGAACAGGGTTGCCTTTGGCTCTGCAGTGCTCCGGAATATCCTTCCATAAAGCCACCCAGATCTATGTAGCTGTGGTCTCTGTTCCAAAGGTTTGATGAAGACTGAACAGACAACATCAGATAAAGAAGTTATGTACTCACCATAACGTTCCATCTGTGTTGTCTGCTTCAGTCTTCATTAACCTTCCCCTCCTCCTTTCCCCTTCATTATCTCTGAAGGACCTGACAAATTGTACTGGGAACCGTTGTTCCTCTGCTGAGCTCCTGGACAACATTTATGCTTTGTTTCCTTTTGGGGTGCAATTTATTTATAAAATTTGTAGTAAACTTGATCTGAGCTATCTCAGAGGAGCTAGGCAGTATGGGTAGGGTGGGAGGAGCACTAGCTTCAGATCCTGAGCTTGCTGACGGCCATGTCGGTTCCGAGCTCAGAACCGAAACCTTCAGGTTCGATGAAGACTTAAGCAGACAATACAGATGGAACATTATGGTGAGCACATAACTTCTTTTTTTAGAATGTGACGGATGAACACAGCGTAGGTTCGATGGTAATGGTATAGTTTATTTTTACACTCACCCCTCTGAAGATAGTAAAGTTGTGTAAAATCTTAACCATAACCGTAGATGTCCTTCTGTTCACTGTTGCAGTATTCTTTACTATAGGGATCTCCTGTTTAGGACAGCCCGATGTTCAGCCAGTATACCAAAGTCCTATAATCTTGTATGCACCGTTTGTCAGACTCATGCTCCCCACAAATAACTTAAGTGATGTACGGCCACAGTTACCCAGAACTGAATTGCCCCAGTAGAGAACAGTGTCCATAGGACAGAGTTGTCCATGCACATCCAGAAGGGGAAAATGCAGAAGAAAAGGGGAAGAACCTCAACCAGAAGGGAATCCAAAACAAAAAAAAAACAGAACAAATGAGGGGGCTGGAGGGTGGAAGCGAATACTGGAACAGTGAAGAGAAGTACATCTATTGTTACAGTAAGATTTTACACAACTGTACTATGTCCTTCTATATCACTGTTGCAGTATTCTGTACTAAAGATAGAGTAAAAAAATGCTCAAGAAACAGAATGGGAGGTGGATGGCTGAGAAGAGCACTCAACAAACCCATACAAATTGGCTCTAGAAAAAACTGCTCTAGCCCTAGAAACCATATCCAGCTTAGAATGCTTAGTAGAAGCATGCACTGAAGACCAAGTAGCAGCTTCAGGGATGGAATTGGTGTCCAACCCCTTGAAGAAAGCACCAGAAGAGGCAACAGCTCTAGTGAAATGAGCTCTAACAGAAGTAGAGAAAGATTTGCCATGAAAATTGACAGCAATTTGTTGAATCCACCACTCAGTTTCTTTCTTTAGACAAGGAAAGAGAGGTACACTGAAATCCAGAGGGTGGAAATGCAGAAGAAAAACTGACTTGCGATACTATTTAAGCTTCTGCATATTGAATGTGGCAAGAGGAAGCATTGGAATAAAAGAGGCCAAAAATCCCAGGGCATGAGGAAACCGTCTGGTTAGAATGGCAGTCAGAGGAAGAAGAGACTGAAAAAAGACTGTCAGTGACAAAACTTTTGGAAGTGGAAGAGAGGCCAAAATTGGCACTGTCTGAATATGCATCCCAGATAGACATGATCCTGAGAGGGAGTCTGGACCCACTTTTGGAAGTTGATGGTGAACCCAAGACTTGGATGAAGGGATATGTGAACTGCAGATCCTGTGAAAGGCAAATGGGAGTAGGTGCCTAAAGCAACAGGTTACCTAAATAAGGAAGAATCTAAATGCCTTGGAGCCTGCAGAAATAAATAACATGAGCTATTCATTTTGTGAATACCCTTGATGCAGTAGAGAGGCCAAAGGGCAAAGCAGAGAACTGAAAATGAGAAAAAGAAACAGAGAAACATAAAACCTTCCTGGAAAGAGGTTGAATAGGGATATGAAGATACACATCCTTCAGATCCAAAGGCACCAGAAACACCTAGGGTAGTAAAAGAGGAAACGGGGTTTGAAGATTAAGCATCTAAAAGGAGGGGACCTTGAGAAAAGTGTTGAGCAGGGAAATCCAGAATAGGTCTCCAAGTGCCTTCCTTTTGAGGAGCCAGGAACATCCTGGAATAAAAGTACCACATGGTTCAGTCCTGGGTCCTCCCCTGTTTGGTATCTACTTCTCTGAAGTACAGGCTAACACAGAAGGTCTTTGGCTAACGAAGTTCGCAGATGACTGCAAACTAGGAGCCATAATCGTAACTCCTAATGATGTGGACATCCTACAAAAGGGCCTCACTGAGACAAATGCCTGGTGTCAAAGCCATGGCCTCAAGCTCAGTGTCAAAAAGTGCATTGTCACCCCCCCCTTGGTAAAAACTCTGTACCCATGAACTACAACATAGGCGGTAGTATACTTAACACCGAAAGTTTGATAAGAGACCTTGGGACACAGGTGGACAGTAGTCTCTCCTTTGATAATCACATCGCCACAGTAGTCAGGAAATACTTCTACGTGGCACACCTCATCACAAAAGGTTTCTCATCCAGAAAAAAAGAGGTCATTGTTCCCCTCTACTCATCACTCATTAGACCCATTATAGAGTACAACGCCCCTTTCGGTATGTACCTCACAAGACATTTACAACAACTGTAAAGGCTGCAGAAATACCTCACAAAGAGGATTACCAGCCTCGAACAGATGCCTTACGCAGACTGTCTCAAAAAACTCCAGCTTTACTCCATCACATATCACTTACTCAGAGGTGATCTCTGCCTAACATTCAAAGCTATGTCAAACCCAGAGCTGTTGGACATGCTCCACTTAAAGAAATCCCAATCCCTCCGAGCTACACGCTCTAGGGACCTAAACCTTGTCACCACAATAAACAGAACATGCTGGAGGGATAGATTCCTGTCCCAGAGACTTCCCATACTCTGGAATAAACTTCCTACCTATATCAAACAAAGCTCCTCATTAGCACTCTTCAAGAAAAATCTTGATGATTGGATGGGAAATAGGAAATTCACCCCGGGGATCACCTCTGTGGCTCTGTTTGACAGTGGCACAGGAAAATAATTTTCTTAGGTGGCAAAAGCCAGGGTACCTTTTTGGCTGGGCTTGTAAAGGCCCCAGGGCTAATAGCCTAGTACCTACCTATGAACCTAAAAACCCTTTTCTACTTGGGAAGGGTTAACAGGCTGAATGGTTCCTTGGTTTACCAGGGACCCTAGGACCTCCAGGAAATGAGGATGTTGCTTAAGGAGGGAGAGACTTTCATACCATGAAGTAACCCTGACAGATGATATAAAGAACCCAAGAGTCTGAAATGAAGATGAGCCAATTTAGAAGACAAAGGGAAAGCCAAAAAGACAAATGAACCTAGTCTAAGAGTAGGGAGAGATTGTCAAAGGGAAGCAGGTGTAGGAAGGAGGCTTCTGAGCCACAGAAGTCTGAGAACCCTTAGCAGTGAAGGCTCGCCTACCTTCCTTTATGCTCTTTGAGGCATGGCAGTGCTGTCTGAGAACAAAAGCAGATCTAGAAGGATAATTCCTCTGAAACTTAGGGATAGGAGAGACAAAAATGTATTTAAGGTCCTGCAAAACTTTGCCATTCTCTTCAAAAGGCTTAAACAGGTCAGCAACAGCAGTCTCAAAAAGATGTTTATTAACCAAAGGAGCATCCAACAACTTGGCTTTATGTCCTCAGGCAAAAACTAGAGATGAAGACAAGAGTAAAGCCTCATGGCAGACCCACAAATCGCTACACTTTAATAGAGTGGCAAGCCACTTGAGAAGTAGAACTTAGTAGATAAGGCAGGAAATTTGAATTCAAAATCAGGGAGGTCAGAAATAACCTGATAAGCCTGAGCAATAAAAGCTATAGCATATCTTGTCATGTGTCTCTGGTAATTAATAGCCAGAGCATATCTGGTCATGTGGTTCTTGGCAATTAATAGGTCTAAAGGCCAAAGCAGAAGCATTGTAAACCTTCTTACCATTTCCACACTGTCCATATCAGAAGGCAAAAGTTTGGAAGAAGGCAAGAGCTTAGAAGGTTTGTCAGAAGAGACCGACACCACAGCATGATCAGCAGAAGGACACTTAAGTAAATATTGACAATCCTCAGGGACCTTATAGAACCTGTAAACAACAATGAAAGTGTCTAACAAGGCAGCCAACACAGGAGGAACAGCATAAGGTTTAGGTGTATCCACCTGAAGCAACTCGTAATATCTCCTCTGATTTTCAGACACTTGAAGAATCCCACTTAAAGTATTCCATTAGCCCAGCAATTCTGCCCCCAAGGACAATTCCTCAAAAGGAGACTCAGGACTACTAGACTGCTGTTCATCAGAACCATAAGGCAAAGGCATCTGTGAAGAGTAGGACAAGAACCTCTCATCAAACTCTGAATCCTCATCCAAGGAATCCGGTTCCCTAGATCCTTTAGAAGGTGTAGAGGTCCAAGGAGGAGCAGGCACTGAAACCCTTTGAGGAGGCTTCAGGGCCACCAAAGCAGAAAGCTAGCCCTGAGTAAACTCTTGCCATTCCCTTTGAGGATCCCCAGGATGGACTGAAACATGCTTCGTCTTTTGTCTTTTTTTGAAAGGGACATCAGCACAACAAATACTGGAGGGATCCAACCCTTGGCGAGATTCAGTTAAGCGTACCCGTAACCTCCTCCTTGACCAGCATCTGTGGAATCCTTCTAGAACCCTCTGAGATAATCAGCTGTGGTTCCCCCTTGCTGTCCAGAGCAGATGCATGCAAATCCACAGAGGACATGCAAAAAGACAGATCTATACTGCCTCCAGATATGGTCGTGGCAGAGGAATCAGATGTAGATGCTGGACAGCTTACAGAACTATTTCTCGCTTCTAGAGGGATGTTCGGTGTTTGCTGGACAATAAAGAATTCAGCCAAGACTTCTTGACCTTCTTCTTACCTAGCAGGAATATCTCAGGGTTAATGGATACCACCATGCTACCCTGGGCTAACTGTTTAAGCTGTTGATTTTCAAAATAAATGGCCAAGGAGGGCAAATTGCTTATGAGTGCCTTAGGCACAAATGCCTTACAGATAATACAGAAGGTATGGTCCTGGGAAGCACCAAAACGAAAGACACTTTTCATGGGGAATCTGCCTCCCATACTACAATCTGATGTTAATCTTCTTTCCATTCCTCACCAATGGGTTCGGCTCCAAGCCCTCGGAACTGAGTTGACCTAATACCAAGCTCGCGCCAGCGAAAAACTCTCGAGATATGTTTCTACCCACATTGCCCTTCTTCCTTCTCAGATCTCGTTTGCCACATAGCCGTAAAGCCGCGTTTCAGCCGAGCTCTCAGATAAGTGAAAACTTTTTGATTATATCTTAGGATATTTTGTCACCTTTCTTCTTGTTTGTGGTTTATATTGATAATTCTGTGTTTTTACAGTTATATTTAGACTTTTCACTCCTGCTTCTACCAGTTTGGTCAACTCTTTAAGTACCATTGTTGGTATGGCCTTCTCTTTCTTCTCTTGTGGTATTCATTGAATACCATCATTGGTATTTCTCTTATCTTTCCCTTTTATCTGACTAGTTGTGTTTGTGCGTGTATTTTTTTTTTTTTTACATATTTCATAGATATTGTGCGTATTTAGATAGTTTTAGACATAGAGATAGTTTAAATTTTTTTTTATAGTAATCTTCCTTGATTGTTGTGTGTAAATTTCATGTCTGATAAAAAGAGCACATCGGGTTTTAAACATTGTGCTTCTTGTAAGGATAAACTTCCGAACAGTGAGTCTTATGATGATTGTGTTTATTGTTTGGGGGTGCCCCATCTTTCGGTGCAACCTTCTTATGCGATTTGTCAAAGTTATTCAGTCAGCGCACTTTGAACGGGCGCAAGCGTAAGTTGATCCTAAAGGGCCTACTAAAGTCGCCCTTTTCAGAGGCCCTTTATGTGACGGAGGTCCCATCCCCTCCAGTTAAGGATAAGAAAAGGTTCCATTCAGTTCCCGCTTCACCATCTGGTGACCAGAGCAAATCTGTGAAACCTAAAGTGCCAAAATTATCTTCAGAGCACAAGTCTAGCTCATCCGGCACTGACCTCTTCTGCTTCAGCTATGACTGTTCCTAGGTCGGTACCAGCTTCGACTCTTGATACTGTCTCCGGCACTGACTGTCGACCTCACGACTGCTACGACTTTGGCACCGGGTGCCACTTCGACACAGTGCATGCCTTTGATGCCTATCTCTGCAATTATGATTGAACCTCCTGCATCACTTCTGAGTGCCCCGTTGGCACCAAGCTGTTTTATGGCCCTGACAAGTACGAATTTGACCCCACAGCTTCCGGTCTTCAAACTTGAGACATAGGTGCTGGCAGATTCCACACCACGGACCTGATACTGTCCATCCACAGACCCATTTCTAGGGCAGGTGTACAGTCCCTTCCTAGAATGACCGGATTCCCTGTCCGGAGTATCCACTAGATCCACCAGGAGCCTTTCAGAACTTGATATGGTGTGTCTTGTGGACCAGCTGTTGACAGCCAGGGGGATACCCACTTCTTCCAGGACCCATCCTCCTGCAGGACTTGGGTTGACTTCCACGGGGTCCATCCTATTCTCCTCCTTTGTCCATACCAGTTTCAAAGCCTTCTGCTCCGACGTTGTTTTCGGAACCCCCCCCGTCTCAGCACCTGCAGTTGACCTCACTGGGGCTCCGGGACTGTCCCTTTGGTCCTCAGTTCCTGCTGAACCGGTCCTTCCTCAACCCTGTGATTGGGCTGCAGGCTCCTTGGTTCATGGCACGGTTCCGAGTGTTTCTTCAGCTCCGTCATTGGTACCAGGAGTCCTGTCTGCACTGATCCTGCTTGAGACTCCATCCTTGGGAGCGGGTTTAACGGAGCGGGGTGTGACCCTGGTTCCGAGGTTGTCCTTCGGTTCTGGGCTCCCATCCCTCTTTTTGTGGACCTGCTTTCCATGCTATGGAGAGGGCACTTGCTTCTGGAAGCATTCTGCCGACGTCGGAACCCCAGACCTCTCCCCTTGAGCTACAGCTGTCACAGGCCACCTCCCCGGACACCAGGCAGGAAAGCTGCAGGTCTCTCCATTGCAGGGTGCTCCCTCTTCCAAGTCCTCCTCAGAAGTCCCCACTGAGGAGCCCCCATAGCAGAGATCACGCAAGAGGAAGCATGTAGACTCGCCTGAGGAGCCTCTAACAGAAGACACAGATTTCGATGATGGTGAAGGGTTCCCCACAGTCACCCACTGAGGATGTCTCCTTCGGGGACATCCTTGAGATGCTGAAGCAGAGAGGTGACCAGACATCCACTAATCCTTCTTCCGAGAAGTCCGTGTTTCTGGAAGCTTTCCTTGCCCGGCCACCTACCTCTTGGGTGACCCCGCCTGCAGACGACCTAGCTCAGCTCATGGTGCAGCTCACTTGGAAGAACCCTGATTCTGTTGATTCGATCCCTCGGAGACCTGACAAGATACTTTCTCCACCTGAGGAAAACCCATATTGATCCAGAGGTTTACCAGTCGATGCTATGGTGGTGGCGGCGACCACGAAAAAGGAACACTCTGAAGAGTCATCCTGTTCACCCATCCAACAGAGAGTCCCAGGCCGTGGACAGATTGGGGAAGCGAGTCTTTGCTTCAGCGACCTTTGCCATATGGTCCCTGAACTACTTGGCACATTTTACGAGGCTCCAAAGAGACTTGATCTCTGAACTCTCCGGAACACTTGCAGGGCAGGTGTCTGACGAGGTAAGGGATAAAGTTGCCTCGCAGCTCACAGTCCTGGAATCTATCTCCAATTCGTCCATGAGGTTCCTCTCACACGCAACTGAAGGGGCGGCTAGAGCTGCAGGTTCAGGCATAGTTATGAGATGCCATGTTTCGATACACCTTTGTGACCTCGCAGACCCTTTCAAGTCTTCCTTCCTGAATGCTCCCATCGAAGCCTTTTTCCTTTTTGGCCCCAATGTGACGGACACTGACCAGATGTGAGCAGGGCGGTAAGAACCTGTCTGCTGTAGGTCTACATTTTTCTAACCCTCAGCATTCCTTTTCTAGGAACCAGAGGAGTGGCAAAATGTGGCACAACAAATCTCAGGGTCCTTTCCGTGCCACGTGTGGTGATGATACCCCCAGGGGCAGAGGGGGTAACAATTCTGGAAGACGCTCCTACCAAGGCAGAGGAGGTCCACGTAATCAGGGACCCAGGGATTTTTTGTCTGGGCAGCCGTATCAGCGCTTCTGAAGAGTGGCCCAATTGCTTTCCTCTGGAAGCAGTCGGGAGTCGTTTCTCTCTGCATCTGCCTGCCTAGCATTCAATAACCAGTGATCGTTGGATGCAGAAGATCATAACCACAGGTTACACCATTCTCCTCATCACTTACCCAAAGCGTCCGGCAAAACTTTCCGACGTTTCACCCAGTGAAAGGGAAGAAGCAGCTGTGGAAATAAACAAGCTGTGTCAAAAAAGAGTCATCCAATTAGTCCCACCAGACCAATGCGGATCGAGATTTTAATCAAGACTTTTTTTTGGTGCCAAAAAAGACAGGGGACTGGAGACCCATTCTGGATCTCAGCAATTTGAACAAGTCTGTTGCCCAAACCAAATTCCGAATGGTCACGGTTCAGTCCATTCTCCCTTTTTTAAGGAAAGGCGATTGGATGTGCTCTATAGACCTTTGGGATGCATATTACCACATTAAAATGAAGAAATGTTCCAGGAGTCTCCTTCGTTTCTGGCTAGGAGACAATCATTACCAGTTTTGTGCCCTGCCATTCGGACTCTCTGCAGCCCCCAGAGTGTTCACAAAGTGCATGGCAGTGGTTACAGCTCACTTGAGACTACAAGGATTCTGGCTGTTTCTGTATTTGGACAATTGGCTTCTTACCGCCTCCGCCAGTCATCTTCTGATAACAGCCCTGCAATACAACCGTTTACTGGCAAAAATTTTGGGGATAACTGTAAAGTGGGAGAAATCCAATCTTACTCCTGTCCAGAAGATAGAATTCATCAGAGCAGTCTTCAACACCCACTTTTGTCTGGTGTCGCTCCCAGCTCAGAGACTTCAGAGATTGAGGCTTCAGCTCCGGGTGATACTCTGTCAAAACAAAGTCTCAGCAAGAGATGTTCTTCAGGTTTTAGGATCCATGGCAGCTTCCATACCAATAGTGCCTCTTGCGAAACTGCACATGCGAATACTTCAATGGCGGCTTCTCTCTCAGTGATGACCAGTTCTTGCAAGCAGGACCGTCTTTGGTGGTTAAGGTAAGGCCAGACACAGAACTTTGGAGCTTCCATTCCAGCCCCCTCAGCCCAAAGCCATTGTGACCACGGATGCTTCCCTGATAGGGTGAGGTGGCCATTTCCAGGGAAAGACAGTCCAAGGTGCATGGTCCACATTGGAGGCCAACTTGCATATCAACATTCTAGAACTGAGAGTGGTGCTGTTAGCGTTGTAAGCATTCCAACCTGTTCTGCCTTCTGGAATGATTGCAGTTTAGTCAGACAATATGTCAGTAGTCTGGTATATCAACAAGCAAGGAGGAACCAAGTCCTATTCCCTGTGTCGAGAGGCCATGAGAATTTGGCAGTGGGCGATAGCTTCCAACCGCTTTCTGATAGCAGTGCATATCCTGGGGATTTCCAGTGTGATTGCAGACAAGTTGAGCAGATGTATTCTCTTGCCTCATGAGTGGTCTTTCAATCCCGAAGTAGCGGCAGAAATTTTCAGCTGTTGGGGCCAACCTTGCTGCGAACTATTCGCCTCCTCATCAAACAACAAATGCAGCAGCTATTTTGCCCTATCCCCCCCCCCCCCCAAGGGGGAGTCCCGAAGGATGCTCTGATTCACGATTGGCCCACGGGACTGCTATATGCCTATCCCCCCCCCCTATTCCTCGGATACCTCAGTTCATAAAGCCATTCGGTTGAAATGCAAAGTGATCCTCATAGCCCTATTTTGGACTCGATAAGTTTGGTTCTCCTTCCTTCGGCCTCATCTCTTATGTTGACCGTGGATTTTTGGACCCTCTTCCAGATTTAATTTCTCACCACCAAGGGTTGAGTCATCCAAACCTCTCCAGTCTCAAGCTGACAGCTTGGTTTCTCCACTTCCGTTAGTCGCCGGGCAGGATGTTCTCACCTCACCTGTTCGTAATATTATTGTGGCCTCTCATAAACCATCCACCAGAAGACTATATCAGGGCAAGTGGAAAAGATTCTCTATTTGGTCAAAGAAAAAGATGCTTGATCCATATTCGGTTCCAGTCACAGTGGTTTTAAGATACCTATCTAAGTTTTTCCAAGATGGAGCCACAGCCTCTACCATACGAGTACATCTAGTGGGTATTTCAGACTGTCATAATGGATTAGGATGGTACTCCCCTCATATCACTACATCTATGTAAAACTTTTCTCAAAGGTGTTTTTCACATTAGCCCTCCAATCAGACAGCCTATAGAGCCATGGAGCCTCACATTAGTTCTTCAGTCTTTAACTCAACCTCCATTTTTGCCTACAGCGAAGTGTGACTTCATATTCTTGTCATGGAAATCTCTGTTTCTGGTAGCCATCACGTCAGCCAGATGAATTTCTGAGCTTCAGGCATTATGCACCAAAAGGCCCTATCTAATCTTCCACAAGGACAGATTATCAATCTGAACAAATCCATCTTTCCTCCCCAAAGTTGTTTCTGACTTTTCCATCACTCAGATTATTGACTTATTTTTCCCAAATTTTTCTAATAAAGGGGAATACTGCCTACATTCCGTGGATGTGCACAGATAATTGAGATTTTATTTAGACAGGACCAAAGCATTTCGTAAAACTGAACAACTTTTCATTTCCTTTTCTGGGGCTAGAATGGGAAATTCTGTCTCCAAGGTCACTTTATCAAAATGGTTGAGAGACTGCATACACTTCACGTATTCATTTGCAAAAGAACCTACGCCACAGAATAGTAAAGCCCATTCTACTAGATCTATGGCAACATCTGTAGCCTTCCATTCCAGGGCTTCTATGGATATCATCTGTGCAGCAGTCACTTGGGCTAAACCCCACACACTTATCAGTCATTACAAATTGGATGTGGTCTCCAGAGGGAGAGCTGCCTTCGGCTCAATGGTACTCAGGAGCGTTCTTCCATAAGGGCTGCCCAAGGATCACAAAGTAGCTGGGAATTCTGTCCCATCAGTGAGGAATGGAAAGAAGATTAACAACATCAGATAAAGAAGTTATGTCTTACCATAACGTTCCATCTGTGTTGTTGATCTTCTTTCATGCATCACTTCCCACCCTCCTTCCCCTGCCAAAGGCTCCTATGGGATACTTTGTGTCCAAGTGGTGTCTTAGGGCACTTGTGCAGAAATGGCCTCTGCTTTACTTGTGTAACATGGGCAAACTCGATCTGAAGTAAAAGGGAGAAGGGCATTGTGGGTAGAAACATAGCTCGAGAGTTTTTGGCTGGCGCGTGCTTAGTATTAGGCCGATTCGGTTCTGAGGGTTCGGAATCGAACCCTTCAGTAATGAATGAAAGAAGATCAAGAACACAGATGGAATGTTATGGTAAGACATAACTTCTTTTTTTCCCTTCTTGGAGGACATGAACTCTAGTTAAATAAAATAAAATACAAGTCCAAAGGAAAGTTAAAAAAAAAAAAAAAGGCAACCTGGGGTACTCGTCTGATGGCTGGGTAACCAGCACAACAAGGCATTCAGACCGATGAGTGATAATGGCATTCGGACTTTTGGCAAAAAAATTTCAGGGTAACTGTGTCCGTATGTCACTTTTATGCCCAACGCTTGTTTCGGGGAGCATATGTGCAATGTACGGTGCATACAAGATCTTAAGGCTTTGGTATATCTGGCTGTCTTAGGCGGGAGATCCCTATAGTAAAGAATACTGTAACAAAGATATAGGACATTTGTTATTATAGGAAGCACCTTATTGATGAATAGGCTAGAATAGATGTGTACAAAGTCATTCCTCATTGCTGTTTTGCTGCATGGCCACACCAGATAAACTTGTCATACTGCAGCAGTCTTTACCAAAATTATGTGCATTTGTATGTTACCCCTCAAATCTTCATGATGCTATAAAATATGCTATAGAAGAACTGTTAGGCCAATACATAAGGATAATATGCAGAATTTCTACTTGCTGTATATTCTTTTTTAGTATTCCATTAGAGAAGAAAAATATCTTGAGTAACTAAGTTCAAAAATGAAGTTCCTAAATTATGAATGTTTCATCTTTTTTTTTTTCATTGTCCTTAGCATGTATTACTTAGTCTGCGATTCAGTGAACTATCTTGGGATCATACGTACCCTGAGGAAGAGGATGAAACTCAGATTTTGTGGCTAGAATTTGATGGGGATGATGAAGGAACAAAAGTGAATAAATTGTTAAAGATTTATTCTAAACAGGTAACTACATTTTTTTAAGTAAAAATGCAACCATTAACCCAAACAACTGCACTAGAGAAAATTAGTATGCATAAGCATTACTTTTGACAGTCTGAGTACCATCCCATAAGGTAAGAAGCCTTTTTGGAAAAGAAAGAGATTACAAGCCCTGCAATGACATTTGAAGGTTTAATGGGATGTCTCACCTCCAAGTAAATCAAAAACATCCCCCATAATTGACTGAGTAAAATGAGCATTAACAAGCTTTCAGACATCATACTCTGTATCAGGTCACATATTGCAAAGAAACAGAAGTGCTAAGGCACATTAAGATACTGAGGTTCATTGACAGGTTAGCTACTCATTATTTTGCAGATAGAGTTGGTTTTAAGCCTGAGTTTTACTGAGAACAATGAATTTAACCAAGCTTTCAGCTCACCTTGCTACCATGCCTTTTTTAAAATAAAATGCTGCTGTAGTCTTTCACTGTGAAGGATCTGTATATCGTTTCCAGTTCTTGGAACTTATTATGTTTATAATATTATCAGTATTATTGCAAACATAAGATTTCAACTCAGCAATTTAAATTTGCTGATATGGAAAGTGCCATGTTTTGTTTCTGGTAGAAAATTGTACACAGTATATTTTCTGTCTGTGCACTGCTGCTGTTCCAGTGTGAATTGTTTTCTTCTTTCATTCATAGTTGTGTTTAAGCAAAGGGATTTGGGAAGTGTAGAGGGACGTGTCCCATGCCTTTTGCCATGCAAAAAAAAGAGAAAAAGTGCTATTTGTGAGTTCGGCTAGCAGTTGATGGCTTGAACTTTTTTCATCTGTTTAAGCCTGTATCTAGTTGAAACATGGAGAAGTGTAGGGAAGAATAAAATTGTTAGAACTGTTGTAATATTTAGATGCTCCTGTATTCCACAGAAAAATCACGTTCACTTGTGACCACATAAAAATGAGAACATTTTCTAATAGCAACATACATGACTTTTGTCATTGCAGTCACAACCGTTCTCGAAATCCCATTACTAATGATGAAGCATCCAACTCCTCTCATGTTACTTTCTCATGTTCCTAAAATGTTTAACCTTTGAGCATTTCTTCTACAGTACTAAAACAAGTGTGTACAAGTTCTGCAAACTATTATCTCAGGGAGCATATGGTGCCTTGAAAGAGAAAGAAGGGGACAAAGGAAGCAGGGCGTCTGCAATAAATTGTGATGAAGTAAAGGCTACGTATATGGTGTCTGGAAATTATGAAAACTATACTTAGACACAACACATGTGTGTGTGTGTGTGTGTGTGTGTGTGTGTGTGTGTGTGTGTGTGTGTGTGTGTGTGTGTGTGTATATATATATATATATATATGTGTGTGTGTGTGTGTATATATATATATATATATATATATATATAATGTGTGTGTGTGTGTGTGTGTACTTACACACACTCACACATATATGGAAATTAGATTCGCCGATAGACTTTCTGAACTACTTTCAATCCATTTGCCAGGCAGAAGTCTAGAATGTCCTCTCCCTCTTTTTTCCTGTTGCCCCACCCACATGTACCAAGGCAAATGTTCTTCGTGTTTCACTGTTGCAGTCATCACATTTGAGTTATCTGCCTGCAGGTAGCCCTCAGTCGGCCTGAATTCCACAGTCCTGGAATTTCTGCATCGGATGCTGTCGCTTCTTCCATGACGTCAGGACGTCATGGGTATAAAACATGCAGCCGACACCATTACATCAGTCTTTCTTGCCGTGCAGTGTCCGAAGCAAAAGCAGTTCGCTAGTGCCAGTCGGCCGCCTCCTGAAATTTTTGTTTTTCGAGTTTCATACCTGAAGTCTTCTAAAAGATAAGTACACCGTTGGGGATCCTTTTTTTCTTGCTCTAACCGATGTCACAAAAAGTTAATAATTGTCTGGCCTGTGGAAAGAAAATACCTCACAGAGATTTTCATTCTTACTGCGCCATCTATTTAGGCCCAGACCACAATGTTCCTCGCTGTCGGTTTTGTGACTTGCTCAATGCCCGAACTATTCGTCGTCAGGTTATTTTTTTCGCTAAATTATTTTGCTCTCGTTCTCTGTATTCTGAAATAACTTTGATAAGCTATCCGACTACAGATCTTCTGAAAAAACGTAAGGATAAAGACAGAGACAGACCGCATAGGTCATTACTCAGTGAGGCACTTTCACAGCCCCTGATACCCACTTCTACAGATTTGCAGGCCTCTGCAGAGACCCTTTCCGAGTCCAGTATGCCACGAGTTGCTTCTTCGACTTTAGATCCTGCGGATGTCTCTACCTTGTATGGGTCTGGAGCCGCTGTGCAGGCACCGACTTCTGAGGGTGTATTCCACCCTTCTGATGTTCGTAGTAAACCAACATCTTCGTTTTTGACTAAAACTACTGAGGTTCTCTGGCTCAGAGTTTGGAATTCGCCTAGAAAACCGACGATCAAAGTGCATGCTCAATCTCCCATGCCACGGAAACAAGTGCTTGGAATGGCTGAAGACCTAATAACTTTAATTAGGGGAAGTCAGTTTTCCCCCTCTATGAGACAAAGGATTGATTCTCCTTCTGATTCTACAGACCGTGACTCTGATCCCTCTGATTACCAGGACATTCCCTTATCTACCTGTGAGGATTCAGATTCAGAGGATTCCATCCCCTCTGCCTCCCCTCCAGTGGACTTTCCCTTTGGTGAAACCTTGCATACCTTAAGAGAGGATTTCTGCTGGGAATGCCAGGACTACCCACAGTCCAAAAAGAGACTCAGAGAATTTTTTGACTTGCCTTAGCACAGGCCTCTAGCTATACCCCCTGTTCTGGATATTGTAGATGATGTCTTCTTGGAATCCAGCCTTACCCCTGATAACTTGCCTCCAGTGGCCAGGAATTCTGGCAGGTACTACAGAGTACCTGACTCCCACAAGTTTCTCTTTAAGAATCCTACTGCAGCTCTAGAGACCATTTCCCAGGGACCTAAAGGCA
Source organism: Protopterus annectens (assembly GCF_019279795.1). NCBI lineage: Eukaryota > Metazoa > Chordata > Ceratodontiformes > Protopteridae > Protopterus > Protopterus annectens. The sequence continues at coordinate 368,976,355 of NC_056738.1, forward strand.
TTAAGGCTACAATAGCCAAAAGCCCTACCCCTTTGGCCAGGGACTCTAGGGCTTTAGATAGATGGGTTAAGAAGATATACACCTCTGCTACTCTTGCCATCAGGGCTTTAAATTGCCAGTTTCATATGTTGAAGTATCAGCGATATATTATGGAGCTAATTAAATGGAAAATGATGTTGATTCCTGATTGTGCAGAACATAAAGATTTACAAGAGTTAATGCATTCTGCTAACCAAGTTGGAAAACATACTTTGCAATGTGGTTTTGATGCTTTAGAAGCATCTTGAGCATCGTGCAGGGCTGTTTATTTATTTTATTTTATTTATTTTATTTTACATTTGTTGACCGGGCTAGTCTAGCTGGATACATGTCCTTTTTCAGTAGAGGCCCAGGGAGAAAAGCTCCAGAAGTAATGAAAGGTACATATCATATACAAAGAAGGTGCATATCATATACAGGCAAAGGTAAATATTATACACATAAGATATATAAACAATTGGTTATGCATTCTGTTGCCTAGAGGTGCAGGCAAGTGAACATATTAGTAACATATAGGCATAAACACAAATTGACTTCAGTTCCATTAGGAAACCAGTGGAGGCTTTTGTAGTTAATCTAAGAAGGTTACAAAGTGCTTCCTTCTGGGACAGAGAAAGATTTTGGGATGGTAAGAGGCTAGGAGGTGTTGGACGTTTGGTGCTAGTCTGGTTTAGTACAGGAGCATAGCCAGTGGGACTTAAGGAATTCTTTAAGGTGATTTTTGAATTGATTTAGAGAGGTCAAGAGTCTTAGTTTGCTTGGAAGGGAGTTCCAGAGTTTTCCAATGGAATTAGCATAGAGAGCATCACCTCCCGAGTTGTTAGATTTAATGGTTTGCACTTGGAGGCTTTTAGATGATCTGAGGCAAGTGAGGTTGGAGTAGGGGGTAAGTATTTTGCTCAATGAGGGGGTTTTGTCAGGTTGATTCATTATTTTGAATGCCTCAGCAAGTTGGTTGAGTTTGAGTATATTGGGCAATTCTAGCCAGTCAAGTGATTTTAGGTTTAGGCAGTGATGGGTTTGATAAGGCATTCCCGTTATAAATCTGGCTATATGGTTATAGGCTGTTGTCACTGAGCCTGTTCTTAGAAGGCATGCGTAGCTTAAGGAACATACCTTGCCAGATATGTCAAAGCAAAATTACTAGATGCACCACTAAATCAAGAATTCCCGTTTGGCAATAAAGCAGAAGTCGTCCTCAAAAAGATGGAGGAAAAAGCTAAATCTATGCAAACTCTTACTTATTTACTAGAGGTACAGCCACCTAGATTCAGTAGGCATTGGCCTTCAAAAAACTGGTCCTTTCCAGTCCCTCCCACACCTTCTTAGTCCTAACTGAACCACCACGATTACAGTCTCAGAGTATGCACAGATCTAAGCAATAGAGTGCTCCCACTTCTAAAACAGGGAGTAGTAAGCCAGCATCCTATGGTAAAATCTCACAATGACTTATCCTTAATTCTTCCAAGCCTTGCCCAAGTACTTGCACCCTTAGGAGGAAAACTTGACCTACATGCAAAAAACTGGGAGTACATCACCCAGGACTGATGGGTATTGAACATTGTATCCCAGGATACAGATTCTACTTCCACTGACTTCCAACCCCAAGCTGATGGCCAGACCTTCCCCCAAACCAGTGGGCAGTACTTTCTCTTCTCAGTATCAAGGCTATTCAACCTGTCTCAGCAGAGCATAGGGGACATGGTTTTTACTCCAGACTGTTTCTGGTCCCCAGGAAAGAAACCTCTTGGCACTCTATCCTGGATCTGTCTATTCTCAACACCTTCCTATTTTTTTCCAAGGTTCAAGATACTTACTCTCCAATAGCTGCTTTCTATGCTAGCCATGGACTCTTGGCTAGCCACCCTAGACTTAAAAGAAGCTTATCTGCACATCCCCATAAGGGAATCTTGTAAGAAATACCTACGTTTCAGAGCAGGCTCTATGCATTATCAATTCTCTGTACTTCCCTTTGGCTTATCTACTGCGCCCAGGGTATTCACAAAATGCCTAGCTCCAGCCATTGCATATTGCAGCCAGAGAAAAATTCAGATTTACACATACCTGCACGATTGCCTGATTCAGGCAGACAGTCAGGAATTGCTACTCCAGCACCTGACATTTGTAAAGAGACTTCTAACTTCACTGGGGTATACTATCAGTGAAAAGAAATCACATATGGTACCCAGCCAATAGACTGTATTCCTGGGAGCAAGCTTGAACACAACTTCCCAGATGGCATTCCTCATTCCAGAAAAACACATGTATTTGACAAACTACTTCAATCTACTGGCCACCAAACCCCAGCTATCTGCAAGAAAAATACTGGAAGCCGTAGGGTTCATGGCCTCTTGTATTCTACTAATTCCATATGCAAGACTGCATATGAGGAAACTTCAGTGGTACTTAAAAAGTCTCTGGTGTCAAATTTCTCAGCACCTGGAAACAATGATTCCTATCATTCCTTGCCTAAGGGCAGAGTTTCTTTGGTGGACAGAAGCCTGCTACCACAACAAAGGACTTCCTTTCACTCTTCCCCCTGCCGCCCCAACCCTAACAACAGACGCTTTAGACTATGCATGGGGGCTCACATGGCAGGACAAGGTATTCAAGGCAAATGGAGCCCAAAGCAAATGCACCTGCATATCAATCAAAAAGAAATGTTAGCTGTACAGAATGCTCTGACAGCCTTCAAACGCCTTATTCTTCGAGGGCAACTATTGATAAAGACAGACAGCAACACAGTTATGTGGTACATAAATAAGCAGGGGGGAACCCATTCCTACCCACTCTGCATGTTAGCCATGGCTCTGGGAGACACAGCCTTGATCACCCAAGTGCACCTACAAGCTCAATTCCTGCCAGGCAAACTAAATTCACTGGCAGACGACATAAGCAGAAATCTAATGGACCTGCACAAGTGGAAACAGGAACTCAAATAATTCAGTCTGCTGATTCACAGGTGGGGGGCACCAGAGGGGGACCTCTTCACTTCCCCTCAGAACCTTCAATTGAGCAAATATTGCACCAGAACTCCCCACAGCAAAGCATGGAAAGTGGATGCCCTGTCCTTTACATGGGAAAACCTCTCAATCTGTACTTTTCCCCCTCTATCCCTCCTCTCCAAGATTCTACTAATGATCAAACAGGACAAGCCAAGGACAATCCTGATTGCACCAGACTGGCCATGCTAGCACTGGTACCCACCTTTGCGCAGTCTGACAGTACTGCCACCTTGAACCCTGTCTCAGCCCCCCTCCCTGCTTTCCCAACAGGAGGGCCACATTTTACATCCTCAATTACAAACCTTGAACCTAGCAGCCTGGTTCATCCCCTGTACCCTCAGTAAACAGGTGCTGGATGTCTTCCAGGAGGCAAAAAGGCCTACTACTATAAAATCCTATTCAGAAAAGTGGAAAAGATACTGTTCTTGGAGCCAGTCTCTAGGAATGGACACAGATGTGCCCAGCTTACCTCATATACTAGATTACTTAACAGAAGTGTTCCACAAAGGCCTGTCTTTCTCTTCAATTAAGATTCATGCCTTTGCCATCTCAGCTCATTATAATACTGAACCATCCCTCTTCTCTCATCCTCTGGTCAAACAGTTCTTGAGAGGAGCCAGAAATTTAAGACCCCCCCCCCCCAGGAGAGCTCCCACTCCAGCCTGGGATCTTAACTTTGTATTGGAAAAAAAACTCACGCTTCCACCCTTTGAACCTGCTGCTTCAGCAGAATTAAAATTCCTCTCCTGGAAAGCAGCTTTACTCCTAGCTATCACTTCAGCAAGAAGAGTGTCTGAATTGTAGGCCCTTATGGCCGTGGAACCCTTCATTATCTTCCATGCGGACAGGGTTCCCTCAGGACTAACCCATCATTTATGCCAAAGGTGCTATCTAGTGTGGCTTTAAACCTATCCATTCATTTGCCAACCTTTTTCCCTAGTTCTCAGAATACAAGGGAAAGGATCATGCACTCCTTGGACGTGCACAGACAGCTTAGGTTCTATCTGGACAGGGCTAAACCTTTCTGAAAATCTGACCAGGGATCATGACCTCACAGAGAAGGGCATGGATGAAAGACACCTTCTTCTTGCTTTGGAATGGTCTATTTCTGTATGCTTTTCCTATCTTTTCCCCAGGTCATTACAGAAGATCAGGGTGAATGGACCAAGGATGCTTTTGATAGCTCTCTTCTGGCCTAGGCAACACTGGTTCTCTCTCCTGTTGGTGCTGTATCAGAGGACAGTATTCCAGTCAAGCCTAGCTGTCGGTGATCCTCAATTACCCATCTGAGCTTTTCATAAAAAACTAATATTGTGCATCTAGCAAAGTGCATACCTCAGATATTGCTGTTTCTCTGCCTCTAAATCCTCCTGCCTACTCTCTGCCACCTATTAAACAGCTCCTTAAGGGAGTCCTCTCCATGATATTGTCCAGGAAAGAGCTTGCTCCTCACTGATGCCTAAATTTTGTGTTAAAAAATTTAACCTGCGTACTGTTGAAAACAAGCAGCCTCTGTGCCCCAGGAAGCTGCTGATGTGGAAAACTGCCTTCCTTGAAGCTGTGACCTTTGGTAAACTTGTCTCAGAATTGCAAGACTTTTTGTTGGAATTGCCAGCTTTTCCAGATGTTCAAAGTGGGACATTTTTAATGGAAGTATGTAATTTTGCAGGACAAACCATATATGCAGTCAGTGGAAAGGACTGTATTGATGCCAAAATGAAAATTTGCTTTTATAGAAGTTGAGATGTTATGTAGTCTAGTCTGGCCTACATTCTTACCCGTGGGTCCAGAGCCAAACTTCAGCTCCGACTCGGCCATACTCTAGCTCGAAGTCTTCAATTGGCTCTTGGCTAAGAGGTATCGCATGCCGCAATGCGCCTATTCCCCAGATCTCGTTTGCCGCTTGTACAGCTTGGACGTGGTCTCGCTCTTGGCCGTGGCTAAGTACAATTTTTCTACTATTTGTTTAATTCAGTAGCTCCAAAAGCTATTTTAATAGCTAGTGTGTGTGTGTTTTTACTTTTAGCAGTTTAGTGAACTTTTCTGGTATCCTGTTTTACCTGGTGTTACGGGCTAGGCCCATTTCGGTTAGAGGACCTAGTCCTCCCCTGTTTTTTTTCTGTTGTTCTTGTTCTAATTGTTTACCAGTTTAATCCCCCTTGGCAGCGTTATTCTTGTGGTGTGACTGTTGGTTGTTCCCCTGTTGGTTTTTCCTGGGCTAGGCCCGTTTAACTTAGAGGACCTAGTCCTCCCAGTGGTTACCTTGCTGTCTCTAGTCCATTTGAGTTAGAGGCTCTAGTTTCCCGCGCTTCTTATTTTCTGTGGTGAAGGTGCCCCCTACCGTTTTTCCCCTGTGTGTGTGTGTTCTTGTCTCAACATGTCCAAGGAGTCTAAAGAGCACAGGCCTTCGGGCTTCAAAAAGTAAGTGTAACAACAAAATGTCTTTGACAGATGGGCATTCTGTATGTGTGTATTGCTTGGGGGCTATTCATTTACAGGAATCCTGCTTGTTATGTCACACTTTCAGCCCCTGCGTGCTGCAAGAGAGGAAGAATAAGCTGATTTTGAGAGGATTGCTGAAACCGTCTTTTGAAGAGGATTTGGAGAGAGCCTCCAGTTCCAAGTCCTCTCCTTCCAAATCAGATAAAAAGTTGGATAAAAAAATCATCTAAGAAGCGCTCTCCGGCTCCGTCAGTCTCCTCGGAGCCCTGGAGAAAATTATTAAGACTACTAGTGCTTCTTCGGCTCCACTGGCTTTGAAGCCGATAGAAGACAGTGCTTCGATGATGTCTACATTGGCTCCAGGTTTATTGGAGCTGAGGTCAGATGTGTCAGTTCGGAGCTGGTCTCCAGTTTTTCAACCGGTCTCCCCGACTCGTAGGTCTCCCTCTCTAGGGAGATCCATATCCCCAACCATGTCCTCTAGATCCTCCAGGACACTTTCCGATGACGATGTCAATAGAGTGGTGAAGAAACTGCTTCAGTCATTGGTGCTGGCTAAATTGGAGCCCGTCCCTCCTTCATCTTTGGCTTTTCCTCCTCCGGACCTTTCTTCGGAGCCAGAGCTGTCAGTTCCGTCTGATGCCTCGAGACCGGCTCCAGTTGCCCCTTCTGGCATCTCTGCTCCGATCTCCGCTCCGACCCCATCAGTGCTGTCCACGGGGTCCAGGGTCCACAGCTCGCCGGTCGGAGCCGAGAGGGAGGTATCGGGTCGATCTTCTTCGGCTCTGAGCCTTCCTCTCGGCACTTCGGCTCAGGTGAACGTGGACCTGACATCGGCTTCAGACCTTGTTTCCTCGGCTCCGAGGTTGTCTTCTGCGGTTAGTCGACCTTCACAGCGGGGGATCAGCTTTCGAGGTCATGAGGAGTGTGCTGGCCAGGTCGTCAGCTGCATCCTATGGTACCGACACTTTTCCCCCCTCTAGCACCGATATCAGTATCAGATCACCCTCTATCTAGGGACAGTGGAGACCTAAGGCGTCAGGATACCTCCATGAGTGGTCCCCAACTTTCTGAAGCCTCAATGGGTTTTTTTACCTGAGGAGCCACCCAGAAAGAGAGTGTGCAAGAGGAAGCACATTGACTCCCAAGATGAGTCCCCCACATCTGACACTGACCTCGAGTCATCTTCTGATGATATCTCTTTTTCAGATATCTTGGAAATACTGAGACAGAGAGGTAACTGGCCATCTAAAGCCCCTTCTGAGGAGGAGTCGGTGTTCCTGAAGGCCTTTGGTTCCCAACCCTCCGCCTCTTGGGTTTCTCCCTGTTCGGTGAGCTCCTGGACCTCGTTTGTTGAAAGGTGTGGGAAACGACACTGTGGAACCAGTCCCAAGGAGACCCAACAAGTTTTTGTCCGCTCCCCCGATAGAGAATTTCTTACAAAAGGCGTTCCAGTAGATGCCATGGTGGTGGCAGCAGCCACCAAGAAGGAACTTACAAAAACATCATCTACCATCCATCCCCCTAACAAGGAGTCCAGGGCTATGGACAGGTATGGGAAGCATGTGTTCTCTTCAGCGGCCTTTACACTGCGGTCGCTGAACTACTTAGCACATTTTACACGGCTCCAAAGAGATCTCCTAAAGGAGTTGGGCGATTCTTTACAGGGTACCGTTTCTGATACGGTGGCTCAGAAAGTCAATGCACAGATGTCTACCCTAAATTCTATTGCTAACTCCTCCATGAGGCTGATCTTGTACGCAGCCAATGGAGTAAGCAGGGCTGCGGGTTCCGGAGTTTCTCTTAGGAGATCCTCCTGGATGTGCCTGTGCAACTTCGCAGAGACCTTCCAGTCTACTTTCACCAATGCTCCCTTTGATGGTTCATCCTTATTTGGAACCAAGGTGAAGGATACTCTCACTAGGTGTGAGCAGGAAGGAAAAACCCTGTCTGCCGTGGGAGTCCATTTTTCCATGCCTTCTAGACCTTATCCCAAGGGCCAGAAGGGTGGGAAAATGTGGTTCAGAAAATCGCAGAGGTTTTTTCACGACGCACAGAGTGATTTCCCCTCCAGAGGCAGAGGAGGGGGTGGAAATTCAGGTAGATGCCACCCTAGAGGCAGAGGAGGCCCGCGTAACCAGGGGAACCGCGATTTCTTTCGTGGCTCCCCCTACCAGTGCTCCTGAGAGGAGGCCTGACTGTGCATTTCAGGAGCCAGTCGGGGGTCGCATTTCTCTATACCCAGAAGCCTGGCGAGACATCACCCAAGACGAGTGGGTATTAGAGATAATCTCCAGAGGTTATCACATTCTCTTTCTTTCGTCTCCTCCTCCAAACAAAAGAATCTCAGGCATTCCACCCAGTCAAAGGGATTCCGCAACCTTAGAAGTTCAAAAGTTGCTGTTAAAAGGAGCCATCCAGTCCCGTCCCCTCAGACCAAGTAGGATTAGGAACTTACTCCAGATTCATTTTGGTGCTGAAAAGAACAGGGGACCTGAGACCCATTTTGGATCTCAGCCGTTTGTACCTTCATGTAGAGAAGTCCAAGTTCCACATGGTCACATTACAGTCAATTCTCCCATTATTAGGGAAAGATGTGTGGATGTGCTCCATCGACCTCAACGATGCTTACTATTATATAAAAATGGACAGGGCATCCAGAAGTCAATTACGCTTCCGGCTGGGAGCCACTCATTTTCAGTTTCGCGCCCTGCCCTTTGGTCTCACCACAGCCCCCAGGGTGTTCACCAAATGCATGGCAGTGGTAACGGCTCACTTGAGACATATGGGATTCCAAGTGTTTCCGTAGCTGGATGACTGGCTCCTGTCTGCCACCACCAGGCATCTACTACTACAGACCAGGGACACCACTATTGCACTGTGCCAAAGTCTGGGAATCACCTTGAACTGGGAAAAATCTGCATTGTTGCCCTCGAAGCGTGTCACCTTTATCGATGCCGAATTAGACACAGTGCTCATGAAGGTTTTCCTGCCAGAAGAAAGAATTCAGGTTTTACAGCAACAAGTCTACGCACTACTACCACTGAAGAAGGTCAAGGCAAAAGTGGTCCTCCAGCTGTTAGGTACCATGGCTGTCACGATTATGCTAGTCCCTCCTGCAAAACTTCACATGAGGATTCTTCAGTGGTTACTTTTTGCCCAATGGTCTCTTCAGCATCGTCCTCTATCCCATCTTATTGTAGTAACTGACAGGTGCAAGCAGGATCTGCGCTGGTGGCTTCAGACCAGCAATCTCAACATGAGTATGCCTTTGGTTCTTCCTCCTCCGACTGCCACTGTAACCACGGATGCCTCCCAGATCGGGTGGGGGAGGGGGCATTATCTCAGCAGGACTGTCCAAGTGACGTGGCAGAAACACGAGATCCATTTGCATGTCAGTGTCTTAGAGATGAGAGCGGTGCTATTAGCGTTGCAAGCACTTCACAGCTTTCTTCCTCTTGGGACAATTGCAATCCACTCGGACAACATGTCTGTGGTCTGGTATATGAACAAACAGGGAGGAACCAGGTCGTATCCTCTTTGCAGAGAGGCTCTTCGAGTGTGGCAGTGGGCAGTTTCTTCCCAGCTCTTTCTAGTGGCAACGCACCCGTGGAAGTCCAACGTGATTGCCGACAGGCTGAGCAGAGCTATTCTGATGCGTCACGAGTGGTCCCTGAACAAACAGGTGGCGGAACGGATTTTCCGCAGATGAGGGTCAGACTTGCTGCGATCTATTTGCCAGCCCTCTCAATGCCAAATGCAGCAGCTACTTCACCCTTATTCCACCGGAAGGGGAAACACCCAGGGACGCTCTAGTTCACGATTGGCCCTCCGGTCTTCTCTATGCCTTTCCTCCAATTCCCCTGATAATGAAGGTTATTCAGAAAGCATGGTCTTTGGGAAGCAAAATGATACTGATTGCTCCACACTGGCCTTGTCAGATCTGGTTTCTTTTTCTTCACCCTTATCTAATGGACGAGCTATGGATTCTGGACCCAGAGCCGGATCTGTTGACTCTCATGTCAGGGCAATTCCACCCCTCCATCCAAACCCTCAGTTTGACAGTATGGCTGCTCCAATTCCGTCCCTAGTCAGGCTTCATGATTTTTCACTGGAGGTGGTTCATATTCTGTCTTCCTCCCACAAGCCTTCTACTAGGAAGATTTATTCCAGTAAGTGGAAGCGATTCTCCATTTGGGCTCATGAAAGACAGATTGATCCCCATACAGCTCCCATCTCATCAATTTTAGATCTGCTGCGGCAACTACTAAAGTACAGTTGGCAGCCATTTCTAATTTTCATGTTGCTAATGAACCCAATCTAATGGCGCATAGACTTTGTAGGGCATTTCTCAAAGGGACTAGGCTACTTCGACCTCCGATCTTTGATCCTGTTATGCCATGGGACCTTAATTTTGTGCTACAGCAGCTTACCTCACCTCCTTTTGAGCCCGTGGCAACCTGTGACCTAAAAGTTTTGTCTTGGAAGACACTCTTTTTGATAGCCATCACTTCAGCTAGGCGGATCTCCGAACTCCAAGCTTCATCAGTCCGGCCCCCTTACTTGATATTTCACAAGGATAGGGTCTCACTAAGACCTAATCCTACCTTTATACCTAAGGTTGCTTCAGTGGTCAAACTCAACCAGTCTGTTGAGTTGCCTGTGTTTTTCCCTGAATTCTCTAACAAGGCAGAATTTAAGTTTCATCAGCTGGATGTCCACAAACAATTACGTTTCTATTTACATAGAACAAAATATTTCAGAAAATCTGATCAACGTTTTGTCTCCTTTTCAGACAACAGACTAGGGACTTCAGTTTCCAAAGTAACTCTGTCCAGATGGATTTCTAGCTGCATTTCCTTCATCTATTCTTCAAATGGAATTTCTTCAAAAGGAATTATTTTTCAAGGTAAAGGCTCACTCTACGCGTTAGGCGTCTATTTCTACTGCCTTTCAGGCTAGGATGTCTATAAATGATACTTGTGCTGCAGCTACTTGGGCATCTCCTCACACCTTTATTAGTCATTACAAATTGTATCTGGTATCAAGGGGCAGATCCTCATTTGGTTCCACAGTGCTCAGCAGTATTTTCCAGTGAGCCACCCAAGGTCTAGGTGCTAGGGACGCTGTCCCACAGGTAAAAATGTAGGCGAGATTGGACTACATAACATCAAGAAGTTATGTACTCACCATAACGTTCGATGTATGTAGTCCATCTCGCCTCACATTCTTACTTGCCCACCCACCTACCCCCTCCTGGAGGACCTAGAGGTCGAGTCTATTCATGTTCATCGTGTTTCACTGTTGCAGTCATTACACTTGGGTTATCCTGCTGGTAGGCTACCCGCAGTCGGCCTGAATTCCAAAGTCCTGTTCCGGCGTCGGTTACTGTCGCCTCTTCCCTGACGTCAGAGTGCCAGGGGTAGAAAAGATGCAGTCAACGCCATTTTCTTCAGTCTTTCTTGCCACGCGGTGCCCGAAGCAAAAGCAGTTCGCAAGTGCTGGTCGGCCGATTCCTGAGATTTTCGAAATTGAATTTCAGATCCAAAGTCTTCTATAAAGCTAAGTACCCTGTTGGGGAAACTTTTTTCTTGCTCCAAACCGATGTCAGAAAAAGTTAACAATTGTATTTCTTGTGGGAAGCAAGTACCTCATAAGAATTTTCATTCTTACTGTATTCCTTACCTAGGGCCCTGACCACAACGTTGCTAGTTGTCGGTTTTGTGCTAGATTTAACCAACGCACTATTAAGCGTTGGTACGATTTTGCTTTTCATTACTTTGGCCGAAGGTTTAACTACATAATGCCGTCGGAACAGCCGATGACCGGAGTTCATAAAAAGCGCAAGGAAAAAGAAAAGGACAGGCATCCGAGGTCCAAAACTGATGACGAAGCCTCTTCTAGGCCAGACGCCGGTTCTCAGTGAGGCGCTTTCGCAGCCCCTGACACCTGTTACCTCAGAGCCACAGGCTGCTTCCGACTTCCACGTGGAGACAACTAGGCCTCTGGATACTCAAGGTATTGGGCCTTCGGAAACTAATCCCTCAGATGGGTCCGGAGCTGCTGAGCAGGCATCGGCTTCTGAGGGTGTTTTCAGACCTACACAGCTTTATATCAAGCCAACTTCAGCTTCCAAGACAAAGTCTGATAAGAGGCCTAGGCAAGACACTAAATATGATTCCTCTGATCAGGTTTCCATTTCCTCTGACTCCTCTTCAGAACAGGGATACTCTATTCCTCCCTATGAGGAATCTGATGCTGAAGAGTCTATTCCTTCAGCTTCTCCTCCTGAGGATTACTCATTTGGGGAAACCCTGCATACCATGAGGGAACATTTCCACTGGGAGAGCCAAGATTACTCAGATTCTAAGAAAAGGCTCAGAGACTTTCTTTTACTACCTCAGCACAGACCTCTTGATATTCCACCTGTTCTAGACATTGTAGATGATGTATTTTCAGAGTTAGGCCTGTCTCCTGACTCTCTACCACCTGCACCTGTTAAACCAGACAGATACTACAGCGTACCAGATTCACATAAATTTCTATATAAAAACCTTGCTGCTGACCCAGAAACTGTTTCTCAGGGTCCCAAAGGGGTCAAGGCTGCTAGTGCAAAAAACCCTGTCCCCTCAGATAGAGATTCTAGGGCTCTGGACAGATGGGGGGAAAAAGTTTACACTTCTGCTACCTTGGCTGTAAGGGCTTTAAATTGTCAGTTTCATATGCTTAAATATCAGGTTCATAGGTTGGTACTAGGCTATCAGCCCTAGGGCCTATACAAGCCTAGCCATAACAATTCCTTGGCTATTTCTTCCCACATTATTTACTTTCCTGGACCCCTGTCTAGCAGGGCGACTGACGTGATCCCTGGGGTGAATTTCCTTTCTCCCATCCAATCGTCAAGGTTCCTCTTGAAGAGGTCCAAAGAGGCACTCTGCTTGACATGTATGGGCAATCTATTCCAAAGTCTGGGGAGACTCTGGGTCAGGAACCTATCCCTCCAGCATGTTTTGTTTATTGTGATGACAAGGTTTAGATCCCTGGAGCGTGTAGCTCTGAGGGATTGGGATTTTTTTAAGTGTAGCATGTCCAACAGCTCTGGGTTTGACATGGCCTTGTATGTTAAGCAGAGATCGCCTCTGAGTAGACGATATGCGACAGAGTATAGCTGGAGTTTTTTAAGGCGGTCAGCGTAGGGCATCTGCTTTAGGCCTGTGATTCTTTTAGTGAGGTATTTCTGAGGCCTTTCCAGTTGTTGCAGATGTCTTGAGAGGTACATACCAAATGGAGCGTTGTATTCTATAATGGGTCTAATGAGGGATGAGTACAGTGGGACAATGACCTCCTTTTCTCTGGATGAAAAGCCCTTCGTGATGAGGTGTGCCACATAGAAGGATTTCCTGACTGTTGTGGCGATGTGGTTATCGAAGGTGAGACCACTGTCCACCTGTGTCCCTAAGTCTCTTATCACACTTTCTGTGTTTAGTGTACTGCCACCTATATGTTAATTCATGGATACATGTTTTTTCCCAAAGGGGATAACAATACATTTCTTGGCATTGAGCTTGAGCCCATGGCTCTGGCACCAAGCATCTGTTTCTGTAAGGCCCTTTTGTAGAGTATTCACATCATTTGGGGATTCAATAATGCCTCCCAGTTTGCAGTCATCTGCAAACTTTGTTAGCCAGAGTCCCTTAGTGTTGACCTGTACTTCAGAGAAGTAGATGCCAAACAAGAGCGGCCCCAGGACTGAACCCTGAGGTACTCCACTTGTCAGTTGTCTGGAGCTGGATTTGGAGTCGGCTACTTTTACAGTGTGGGTTCTATCAGTAAGCCATTTAGCAACCCATTGGGTGACGTAGGGATTAATGCCCAACTTAGTAAGTTTATCTATGATTCCAGAGTGGGGGATGGTGTCAAAGGCCTTGGCAAGGTCTAGATAGGCTGTGTGGACCACCTTACCCTTGTCCATGGCTCTGGAGACTGATTCAAAGAAGTCAATCAGGTTCAGGAGACAAGATCGGCCCTTCACAAACCCAAACTGGGTGGGGTCCAGTGTTTGAAGGTTGCCATTGTCTTTGTTTATAAGTTCCATGATAATACGCTCCATGGCCTTGCAGATGAGGCTTGTCAGACTGATGGGACGGTAGTTTCTGGGATCCAAGGTGGATCCCCCCTTGTGGATTGGGATAACTGTAGCTCTGCGCCACTCAGTGGGCACGAAACCTGAGGTGAGGCTATGATTAAACATGCTCTGCTAATGTCTCTGCTGAAACAGAAAATGTTGACAAATTCTGAATGTTCTGAGAACAAGGAAATGCAGGATTTATTGCATGCAGCTGAACAAGTGGGAAAACATACCTTGCAATGTGGTTATGATTCACTGGAGGCCTCTTGCAGGGCCGCTGTAACAAGTTCTGTCATTAGAAGGCATGTTTGGTTAAAGGAACAGACTCTGCCTGATCATGTTAAAGCAAAATTATTGGATGCTCCATTACAGCATGATACTTTATTTGGTGTTAAGGCAGAAGAGGTGTTGAAGAAAATGGAGGATAAAGCTAAATCTATGCAGACAGTAAAGGATTTCTTACAGGTACAGCCACCCAGATTTAGCAGGAACTGGCCTTCTAAGAATTGGTCCTTTCCCATGTCAGACAGACCACAAAGAGGCAGATACAGACACCCTAGAGGCAGACAACAGCCCCAGGGTTCATATAGGCCCAAACAATGGGGTGCTTCTACCTCCAAAAGCGGAGAAGACAAATCACAGCCATATAGGAAACAGTCCCAATGACTTCCCTCTGCCAATGCCAAGCATTTATCTTTTGGCAGCACCCTTAGAGGGAAAGCTAGCACTTTTTCCACAAAATTGGCACATGATCACCCAGGACAAATGGGTCTTAAATATAGTCTCTCAGGGCTACAGGTTCCACTTTCACACCCTTCCAAAGGCAAAAGTTATGCCAGACCTGCCACACAATCAATGGGCAGAGGCACAAAAACAAGTTTCATCTCTCATGGACATGAGGGCTATTCAGCCAGTGCCTCAACAAGAGCAGGGACAAGGATTTTACTCAAGACTTTTTTTAGTACCAAGAAAGGACAAAGCATGGAGACCAATTCTGGACCTCTTTATTCTAAATACTTTTCTGGACATTCCGAAATTCAAAATGGTGACTCTGCAGCAGTGTCTGCCCATGCTGGGCAAGAAGGCTTGGCTTGTAACTTTGGGCCTCAAAGAGGCATACCTGCATGTCCCAATCAGACAATCTTGAAGAAGATACCTCAGATTCATAGCTGGCTCAATGCACTACCAATTCTCTGCACTGCCGTTTGGCTTATCTACTGGCACCCAGGGTCTTCACAAAATGCCTGGCACCAGTAATTGCATTTTGCAGACAAAGAGGAATTCAAAGATATCCCTACTTGGACGACTGCCTTATTCAAGCAGAGACCAAAGACATTCTACTAAAGCATCTGGCTTTTGTAAAAAGATTACTAATTTGCCTAGGGTACACAGTAAAGGAAAATAAATCAAAACTAGTACCCTCTCAAGAGATAATATTCCTGGGTGCAAGCTTAAATACAACTGCCCAGATGGCTTATCTCACGCCAGACAAACAAAGGCAGCTGACTTCTTACTTCGAAAGCATGGCAACAAAGACCCAGTTATCTGCAAGAAAAATTCTGCAGGCTCTGGGCTACATGGCCTCATGCATTCTGCTAATTCCATATGCAAGACTACATAGGAGGAAACTACAATGGTATCTAAAAAGTGTTTGGACGCAACATTGCCACAGCCTGGAATCAATAATTTCACTCATTCCCTGCCTACAACAGGAGTTTCGATGGTGGGCACAGGCCTGTCACCACAACAAGGGACAGCCATTCACTTTACCCACAGCCAGGCAAACACTAACAACAGATGCTTCAGATTATGCCTTGGGGGCCTACATGGCAGGAAAATGTATTCAGGGCACATGGCCCCCAAGCCAAAGGCATCTTCACATCAATCAAAAAGAGATGCTAGCTGTACAAAATGCCTTGACAGCCTTCAAGGACCTACTTCATCCAGGACAGCTGCTGATAAAGACAGACAACACCACAGTCGTGTGGTACATAAACAAGCAGGGGGGCACACATTCCTACCCCCTCTGCTGACAAGCCATGATTTTGTGGGACACAGCATTGTCTTACCAAGTATACCTGCAAGCACAATTCCTGCCAGGAAAAACAAATGCACTAGCAGACGAACTAAGCAGAAACCTCATGGACCCTCACGAGTGGAAACTAGATCCACAAATCTTCAGCATGATAACAAGGAAATGGGGATGCCCAGACATAGATCTTTTTGCCTCCCCTCACAACTGCCAACTTCAGAGATTCTGCACAAGGACTTATCACAAACAAGCATGAAACGTGGATGCTTTGTCATTCAGCTGGAACAACCTTACAGTATATGCCTTTCCTCCACTGCCTCTCCTCCCTAAGGTACTCCTAAAGGTCAGACAAGAGACGCCACAAATGATACTGATTGCCCTCGCCAACACTGGTACCCATTCCTAAGGAGCTTGTCTCAAGGCCTTGCCTGGACATTGCCTCAAATTCCTCATTTACTGACCCAACAAAACAATCAGATCTTGCACAGCCATCTCAGAACCCTAAATCTAGCTGCATGGCAGATAGTGTAACCATTCAGAATACACCTCTCTCTAAAGCAGTTATGGATGTTATTTTGGAGGCCAGGAGGCCCAGCACCAGGAAATCTTATGTAGAAAAATGGAAGAGATTCTGTGCTTGGAACCAGCCGCAAGGAATTGACACGCTTGTACCAAATATTCCTCAGATTTTACAATGTCTGAGATGCTGGGCAAAGGCCTATCCTTCTCATCTCAATCAGATCCATGCCTCTGCCATTTCAGCTCATTACAATACAGAACCACCAATTTTTTCACATCCATTGCTTAGGCAGTTCCTCAGGGGGGCCAAAAACATAAGACCCCCAAGGAGAGCACCAGTACCTGCATGGGACCTCAATTTTGTCTTGGAAAAACTCACACTGCCTCCTTTTGAGCCAGACAATACAGCTGAGATAAAATTCTTATCATGGAAAACAGCTCTGCTCCTAGCAATAACTTCAGCAAGAAGAGTCTCAGAGCTACAGGCATTAATGGCTGTGGAACCTTTTATTATCTTCCATCCGGGCAGGGTTTCTCTAAGGACAAACCCAACATTTATACCTAAGGTGGTGTCCAGTGTGGCTCTTAACCAAACCATTCATTTGCCTACTTTTTATGCAAACCCACAGAATAAAGGGAAGAGACTTCTGCATTCTTTGGACATACATAGACAGCTACGCTTCTACTTGGACAAAACTAAAGCTTTCAGAAAGACTCAGCAACTTTTAGTGGCATATCCTGCAGGATCACAAGGAAAGGCTATCTCAAAGCAGACTGTTTCAAAATGGATAGGACATTGCATTAGTTTCTGCAATTCACAACATGGCAAATCAGTGCCTAAGGGCATTAGACCACATTCTACCAGGGTAGCAGCCACCTCAGCAGCCTTCCTCAGAGGAGTATCAACCAAGGATATTTTGGCGGCTGCAACTTGGACTTCAGTGCACACTTTTACTAAGCACTACCACTTACCTCTCTACTCTAAATCCAGAGCAGGCTTTGCCACTGCAGTTCTGCAGGGCCTTATAGCCACTCCTAATTCTATTTAGACCCAGCCGCCCTACCTCAGATTTGGGATTCAACCCAAGTGTAATGACTGCAACAGTAAAACACGATGAACATAGTACGGTTATGTACCTACCATAAATGTAGATGTTCGAGTGTATTCACTGTTGCAGTCCAGGTAACCCACCCACCATACCCCCTTCTTTGCTGGGTCTTATCTGTACGTCTCTATCCTATACAACCTATGTAGTGTATTTGCTTGTAGATGAAGGTATTGTTTATGTTAGTGCATGCTTTTACAAGTAATGTTTTTTAGCCTACCCTTTTGGGGGCACATGACATCTGGGGCAAGAAAAACTGAAGAAAATGGCGTTGGCTGCATCTTTTATACCCCTGGCACTCTGACGTCAGGGAAGAGGCGACAGCAACCGATGCCGGACCAGGACTTTGGAATTCAGGCCGACTGCGGGTAGCCTGCCAGCAGGATAACCCAAGTGTATTGACTGCAACAGTGAATACACTTGAACATCTACATTTATGGTAGCTACACAACTGTACTTTTCAGCACTCATTCTTGATATGTTGAATTGGTTCTTCCTCTCAACGTGTTTCAGTGTATGTGTGTGGATGTGACCTCACTGCAAACAAGATCTGGGGAATAGGTGCATTGCAGCATGGGATACCTCTTAGCCACGAACCAATTGAAGACTGCGAGCTAGAGTATGGCTGAGTCAGAGCCGAAGTTCGGCTCTGAACCCACGGGTAAGAATGTGAGGCGAGATGGACTACATACATCGAACATTATGGTGAGTACATAACTTCTTGTTTTCTGCAGTTTCATATGATAATACGGTGGTGATCTTTGTGTTTCACTGTTGCAGTTCTAACTTGTGAGATTTCCTGCTGTGAATGCCCTTGGCCAGCCCAACTACTAGAGAAAAATTCCTCTCATCCTTAGGCTGGCCGATGCCTTAGCTTCGTAGGTTCATACTAGGCTATCTGCCGTAGGGCATTTATAAGCCAAGCCAGAGTGTATTTGGCTTTCGCCACCCTTTTTAAATTAATTTTGCTATTTCCTTTTTAGAGGTTAGTATACTGTGCCTCTGTCTAACAGTGACACAGAAGTGATACCCGGGGTAAACCTACGATCTCCCATCCACTCATCAAGATTCCTCTTGAAGAGAGTCAATGAGGGACTCTGCCTAACCTGGACTGGGATTTTATTCCAGAGTGAAGGGAGCCTCTGGGTTATGAATGTGTCCCTCCAGCATGTCCTATTTATTTCAGTGCTGAGGTTCAAGTCTCTCGAGCGCATAGCTCAATGGGATTTGGATTTTCTGAGGTGCAGCATGTCCATTAATTCCAGGTTGGACATGGCTTTATATGTCAGGCACAGATCGCCTCTGAGCAGGCGGTATGCCACTGAGTAGAGCTGGAGTTTCTTTAACCGGGCAGCATATGGCATCTGTTTGAGCCCTTTGATCCTCTTGGTGAGGTACTTTTGGGGTCTTTCCAGTTGCTGCAGGTGTCTGGTAAGGTACATCCCAAAAGGGGCATTGTACTCAATTATGGGCCTGATGAGGAATGAGTAAAGAGGCACAGTGACCTCCCCTGATCTAGATGTGAATCCCTTCATGATTAGGTGGGCTATATAAAATGTTTTTCTAACCACTTTGGCCACGTGGTTGTCAAATGAGAGATTGCTATCAACTTGGGTCCCCAGGTCCCTAATTACTTCTTCTGTACTTAATGGATTACCACCTATGTGGTAATTTGTGGGCACTTTGTTTTTGCCAAAGGGGGTGACTATACACTTTTTGGCGTTTAGCTTGAGGCCATGGCTCTGGCACCAGTTGTCTGTTTCCATGAGACCCTTTTGGAGGGTGCTTGTGTTGGCTGGAGAGTCGATTATGGCACCCAGTTTGCAGTCATCTGCGAACTTGGTCAGCCACAGTCCTTCCGTGTTTGCCTGTACCTCCGTGAAATATATATCGAACGAGAGGTCCCAGGATTGAGCCTTGTGGGACGCCACTTGTAACTGGTTTGGAGTCTGACATGGCTCCAGCAATTCTAACCATGTGGGTTCTGTCCATGAGCCAGTTTCCAACCCATCTAGTGACATAGGGGTTTATATTTAAGCTGGTGAGCTTATCTATAATGCCCGAGTGGGTATTGTATCGAAGGCTTTTGTCAGGTCCAGGTAGGCTGTGTGGACCACCTTCCCCTCGTCAATGGCCTTGGTGACTGTTTCAAAGAAATCGACCAGGTTTAAGAGGCAGGATCTGCCCTTAACAAAGCCGAACTGGGTGGGATCCAGTGTCTGTAGGTCCCCAATATCTTTAATTATGAGGTCCATGATGATCCTTTCCATAGCTTTGTAGACCAAGCTAGTCAGGCTTATGGCGCGATAGTTTCCAGGATCCGTTGAGGCACCACCTTTGTGGAGAGGGACCACTGTTGCTGTACGCCACTCTTTGGGTACATATCCTGTAGTAAGGCTGAGATTGAACAGTAGTTTTATGTTTGGGTTTAGCTCTTCTTGGAGTTCATGTAGGACGCAGCCCGGGACACCGTCTGGTCCCATTGATGCTGTGTTTTTTGCTTTGGAGAGGACGGTCCTTACCTGAGCATCTGAGATGTCAGGGGCGTAGCACTCTGCTGTGATAGATATTCGCCCTTTTTGTGGGGAGGGGGGGTGGAGTTTGCACTGAACCTGTTAGCTAGGATGTTGGCAATGTCTGTGGGTTTGGTGTATTTTTTGTCATTTTGGACTAATTCTGAGCATATCTGGGAATTCCCACCCAGGTTCCTAACATAACTAAAAAAAGCCTTGTGATTCTCCTTAGTGTCCTGTGCAATTTTTCTCTCGAAGCTGGCCTTAGACGATTTTATGAGTGCCCGTAGTTTTTGCTAATACTGATCAGAGATGCCTTCCCTTTTTGGGATTTTGCTCTATTATGTAGTAGCTTCCTCCTTCTGTTGTATAGTTTGTTTATTGCTGGGGTACACCAGACAGGATGTCTGCCTTTGGAGGATTGGGTCTTGGTTTTATTTGGGATTGCATGATCCATGGATTCCTGAAGGTGTTCATAGAATGCGTTTATAAAGGATTCTGCGGTCTGGGCCGTATTTTCCACAGGCCCGGGGGCTTTGAAGGATTCCACCTCGGTTTTGAGGAGTGTGAAATTTGCTTTAGAGAAGTTTTTCTCTGTGGTTTTCTGGGCAGGGGGTGGGGTCGGGATGTGAATATCCAGTGAGATTAGTTTATGGTCTGATCTTACCAGTGAGGGATACACTACTGGTCTGGAGCATAGAGACCCCATGTTGGTGATGATCAGGTCCAGTATGTTTTCCCCTCTTGTGGGAGTGGTAACAAGTTGTTCCATAGCATTTGAGTTTATAAATTCTAGGAACCTTTGGGCTAGGGTGTTGGAGCTAGAGTAATGCTCCCAGTCTATGTTTGGGTAGGTGAAGTCGCCCAATATAATGGTGTTTGGAGAGACCTTCATATTTTCCAGTGTTCTTAGGAAGGCCGAGTGGGGTTCCTGGGTTTGGGAGGGTGGTCTGTAGCAGGCTAATTCTGAGGCAGTTTTACCCACTGTTAGTTGCACATGGATAGTCTCTGATGCTTCGTGCTGTGCCACCAACCTGGAGGTGTGGGTATCTTCGACGAATATTGATACTCCCCCTTCTTTTGTGGTTCGGTCCAAGTTTTGGGGCCGAAAAGGATGGTATGAGGTATAATCTGGTAGTGCTGGGGTGCTCTCAGGAACCTTGAACCAGGTTTCTGTTACTGCACAAATATCGATGTTCTCCATGCTAAGGAGAGTTTCGAGTGCGTGCATCTTGAGGTTTAGACTTCTGGCGTTGAGTAGCATTACTCTTAGTTTCTTATCCTTTGTGATACCTATGGAGGTGGGTTTGTCTTTTGAGCCTTGCCTAAAAAAGGCACTATGGGGGTAGCAAGAGCCTTTGCCAATATCCGAAAGCCCAGGGGTGACAGGTGCAAGCCGTCCCTAGCGAAGCATCGTGGCTTGTCGAGCATGTCATCTCAGGCTGACAGGCATTGAATCCCCTTTGAATGACACCAATACTTAAGCCAATTGTTGAAATTGATTATCTTGTCTTCATATTGTGGCATCATTCTTGGTGAGGGTAAGATGCTACTCAAGGTCAGGGTCATACCGGCCTGGGCTACATGCTCAGAGAGCTCCTCTATGTCTCTTTTCATGTAGTCCAGGGAGGTACGTCTCAGGTCATTCACACCAGCATGGACAATGACTGAGTCATATTTGTACTTGCCTTGGAGTGACCTGAGTGCGTGTGTTATGTGGCGGATCCTAGCGCCCGACAGGCAGCTCACCGTGACCTTCTCCTTGTTCAGCCTGGTGAGCAGGACGTCAGTGTGCCTGACGATAGAGTCACCTATTACAAGTGTATCAGGTGTGTTGTTTAGCCTTAAGGGCTGTGACTGTTCAGCACACTGGCTTTGTGAGCTATGTGTTGCACGTGTTTTGTTTTGGGGTAGCAGTTGCTTGGGTGTCTGCTTTGGAGGTCTCTGCTGCTTAGGCATATTTTTATTTAGAGCCTCCGAGTATGTTTTTATGTGTTTATGTGTTTGGTTTGCTGTCGTGGTAGGTCTATGTGAGACTGGAATTGTAGTGAGTGTGGTTTCCTTCTCCTCCTGAGTGGTTACGCCAGTACTGAGTTGAGAGAGCTTAGCCTCCAGTTTGGCTATATGGTTGCATCTCTCACATGTGTTGGAATTTGTTGGGAGGAGGAGAGGGTTGTCTGTGTACATGAGGCAGTTGTAACATTGTCTCTAGATTCCCAGATTCACCAGCTGGACCGGAGAGGAGATTGACAACTGACCTTTGGACATGCTAGAATAGTATTGGGAATTCCTTTATAATTGAAAAAAGGGCCAATGGGGAACAAGGTACTCAAGGGAGTTTGTGAGGGTGTAGTGCTTTTAATTTTTTAGTGCTGACTTAGTGAGCAAGTGCCAGGTAACTTAAATGCAATGTGTTACAGGTAACTTAAATGCAAAAACGACAAACAGTAACTTTCTTTCAAGTGAAACAAGGAAATAAGTACAGTAAGCAATGCAGATATCACTAGGGATCCACAGAAGTGTTGAAAAGCCGCGTTTTAGGTGGAATTAGCGTTTCAGGGAAATAACAAGCAAATAAACAACAAGCATACAAACAAAGCTAGATTCAGCAGGCCTGGATCTAGTCTATGCTACAGCAAACAAGGTGTACAGTTCAAATATGCAGGCACTATAAGCCCTTAACCAGAAATTCCCAGCTCAGAAGGGCAGAGTCCAGCCTCTCCTCCCACAAGAGTGCAGAACACAAACCTTCTTAATGTAAAATAACTGGCCTGAAGCCCAAGTGCTTAAAACAGAACTAATACACTTTTAGAATAACAGACACTGAGCCCTCGATCAGCAGTTCCCAACTTAGAAGGATGTAAGCTACCTGTCCTGCCACCACAGTGCAGGCCACAAACCTTCCTAATGTAAAACAAATGGTCTGAAGTCCAAGTGCTTAATCCAAAAGACTTAGAATGATAGCTACACTTTAATCAAGTTACTACCAAGCAGTAATAAATACGATTGAATACTTTAAAGAATGCCTGGATTAGTGCTCAAGTTATACAAACAAAGCTAGATTCAGCAGGCCTGGATCTAGTCTATGCTACAGCAAACAAGGTGTACCAGTTTCAGTAAGAAGCAGTTCAAATATGCAGACACTATAAGCCTTTAACCAGAAATTTCCAGCTCAGAAGGGCAGAGTCCAGCCTCTCCTCCCACAAGAGTGTAGGCCACGAACCCTCTTAATGTAAAATAACTGGCCTGAAGCCCAAGTGCTTAAACCAGAATTAATACACTTTTAGAATAACAGACACTGAGCCCCCAATCAGTAGTTCCCAACTTAGAAGGATGTAAGCTACCCGTTCACTTGGGTGTATAGGGAGCCAGATGAAGTCATAACTCCATTCTTTTCTTGCCATGGGAGCCCGAAGCAATGTTTCAGTGCATCAGTTGGTCCACACCAGATAGAAGTCATCAGAAAAATAAGTACCCCATTGTGGAACTCAACTTTTGTCAGATAAGGTAAACAGTTGTCTCCGCTGTGGTAAGCAGATTCCACACAGAGACTTCCATTCATTTTATATCACTTGTTTAGGCCTGAATAAAGACATCCCTATTTGCTGTTTTTGTGCCCATTTGAATACTAGGAAGATCAGACTTAGGGCTGAGATCTTAGCTAGATTCCTTGGGCTTGAATGTACTCCTCAGCATCCAATGGCATCCGCTGGTCATTCAGAGGTTGAGCAGCCTTAAGTATAAGAGGGAAAAAGATAAAAGACTCAAGCTTAGGGCCTTGGATGACAACCATTCTCTGTCTGCTCTCCTTCAAGGCTTGTGATCGTTGAAGAAGGCGAGATGATTTTGCTGCCCCCTTCTGTGTCTGAGGTGGTGGTGGTGCAGGCTTCTGTCAAGACCCGTTGGGAGTCAGACATGCCGTTGGGTCCCCCTACTTCTGCAGAAGCCCTTGCTCTCAGCACATTGTTCAGGTCCAGGGCTGCTCAGCAGGCCTCACCTTTCGATGAGCGCACTTTAACCAGTGATGCTTCTTTGCTGCTTCAGCCTACAGCAACTCTTCATTCCTCTAGAGAGACAGGTGTCAGAATTTCGGACGTTTCTAGGCCCAAGGCCAAAGCGACTCCTAAGATGGGCGCTTCTGAAGGGCCTTTGCCTAAGGTTACTGGATTCCTTTCTCAGGACTATCAGCAGGACTTCATTAGGCTCGTTGAAGACCTGATCACCATAGTCACATCTAGACAAGCCCCCAGGAATTCCTCCCCAGGAAAAAGGATCCTATTTCTGAAGTTTTTTTTTTTCAGATCCTTTTGAATCTTCTGAGGATTCTGACCTACAGGGGGTCTTTTTCTGAAGAAGGACCTTCCCTCATTTCTTTTGAGGAATCAGATTCTGAGGAGAACCTGGCAGCTGCTTCCCTCCAGAGGATATTACCTTTGGAGATACCCTCCATGCAATGAGA
Organism: Protopterus annectens; assembly: GCF_019279795.1. NCBI lineage: Eukaryota > Metazoa > Chordata > Ceratodontiformes > Protopteridae > Protopterus > Protopterus annectens. The sequence goes on from NC_056738.1 coordinate 369,000,598, forward strand.
TAACATTTCCCATGGAAGCCCAGGAATACCCTTGGTCTAAAAAGAGAATTAAGGAGTTCCTGGATCAGCCAGAGCACTAACCTCTTGCTATTCCCCCGTTTTAGAGGTGGTTTAGGTTGTCTTCTTGGATTCCACCTTGAATCCTGACTCCCTTCCCCCAGCCCCTCGAAAACCAGACAGATTTTATAGGCTACAGAACTCCCATAAATACCTTTTCAAAAATCCTCATCTGATCCTGAGATGGTCACCCCAGGACCCAAAGGGGCTAGAGCCAATTCTTCTGCAAATTCTTTACCTATGGATAAAGAGAACAGGGCTCTTTAGTAACAGAGATAAAACAATTAGAACTGAGATCTTTAGAAAGGGGTAGGAGCAAACTACGTAAGAAAAAATATGAATTGTGGGAGCAATACATACAGGGGAGGAATGAGGTTTAAAATCCGGCAGTATTTAAATGAGCTATGTAATGTTTGTGTGAGGTTTAAAAGGTGGCAGTATTTAAAAGAGCTATGTAATGTTTGAGTGAGAAAAAATGGGTAGATTATAAGTGATGTATAATGCTTGCAACAGGGAGCGTGTCACTATGGTTTGTGATGTACAGTAGAAGCCAAGAACCAATAAATCAACCACAAATGGCAAAGGCAAAGCTTGAAGACCCCAAACACGACAATAAGTAGTGAACCAAACCAAAATAGCATACAAATTTCCTTAATACACGCTTTCATCTCACAACTTCATCAGAATACATTTACTCTCCCACACCTCATTATTTAAATACACAACTAATTAAACAATTAACATACTTATTAAAAAATTATTTGTTAAAACAGATTTGTTAAAAAAACAGTACTTAAATACCAAATAAATGGGACAATTCACCTTGCTTATTAATCCCTAATTTTCTATATTTTAAAAAACATTTAACATTAATTGCTTCATTTAAACCGGGAAACTTATCAGAATTTAATCTTACTTGCCATAATGTTTCTCTTTGTTCCAAATAATTCTTAAAATCGCCAGCTCTATTGTCTGGTTCACATAATTCTAAAACAGAAAATACAAATTTCTTAAAACAAGGACACACCACAGAATGTTTATATAAAGCATTCTTGTCATCCTTACACTTTATACTATATAAATGTTCTTTAATACGAGTACCTAAACTTCGTGTGGTCATTCCCACATAAAAAGCTGGACATGCTGTACACATGCCAACGTACACCACCCCACACAAATTACAGTTTGCAAAACCTGGTACCTCAAGAATTCTTTCACTATTCACTATAGAAATACTAGAACCTACAGAAATATATCGGCATATTCTGCAATCCTGACAACAAAACATGCCTTTCCTATCAGCATTAAATTTCCTAGATTCATATTTATTGTATTCTAAAATTCTCTTAAAATTATTAGTATTCCTAAATACAAAACAAGGTTTATCACCCAATACTCGTGTGATATCATAATTACCTTGAATAATTCTCCAATTTTTTGTAAGTACCGATGCTATCATGTCCATATCCCCACTCATATCAAATGAACATATCACCTCAGTATTTGATCCATCTGTTTTAGAATGCTTCATTATAATTTCATTAATAGGATCATTCAAAATGGCTGGAAAATGAGACTGATGTTTATTAAAAATTTCATTCCCACTAGTTACTAAAACGTTTTCATCATAACCTCTATCTAAAAACAAAGAGGTTATAAAATGAAATTCCTTAATTAGATCCTCAATCCTGCTGGTCATACGGCTTGCTCTTATATATTGGCCCCTCGGTATATTTTTAATTATGTGTCTAGGATGATTACTATTATGATGTAAATATCCATTAGTAAAAGTGCATTTCCTGTGAATTTTACTGTGAAACCTGTTTTCATTAAGATCCCACCATAAACAAATATCCAAAAAATTCACCATCAGCCCAACATCACCTTTTGTAAATTTCAAAAAATCTGAACATCCATTGATTTTAGATACAAATGCTTGAACAGTAGTATTGTCTCCTTCAATTATAAAAATTAAATCGTCGATGAATCTACAAAAGAAATCAATATGAAATTGTTCTTTCAACACTGTTAATATTTCTAACTCCCACCATGCCATTACTATATTTGCAAATGCAGGGGCAGCTGAGGACCCCATAGCAATACCCCTTTTCTGCCTATAATACTGATTGTTAAACATAAAGAAGTTATTTTCCAACACAACTTCTAAAAATCCACAAATAGTTGAAATGATGTCATTAGAAAATAATTTTCTCCTAAATAAATAACTACGTACTGCTTCAATTCCATCAACATGTGGAATACATGTATACAACGATATTACATCCAAAGTAAAAATAATATGTTTCTTGGGATCAAAATTCTTCTTTTTTGCATAAATTTTTAATTTCTCTAAAAAATGCCAAGAATCTCTTACAAAAGAAGGATTAATGATAATCCTTCTTTTGTAAGAGATTCTTGGCATTTTTTAGAGAAATTAAAAATTTATGCAAAAAAGAAGAATTTTGATCCCAAGAAACATATTATTTTTACTTTGGATGTAATATCGTTGTATACATGTATTCCACATGTTGATGGAATTGAAGCAGTACGTAGTTATTTATTTAGGAGAAAATTATTTTCTAATGACATCATTTCAACTATTTGTGGATTTTTAGAAGTTGTGTTGGAAAATAACTTCTTTATGTTTAACAATCAGTATTATAGGCAGAAAAGGGGTATTGCTATGGGGTCCTCAGCTGCCCCTGCATTTGCAAATATAGTAATGGCATGGTGGGAGTTAGAAATATTAACAGTGTTGAAAGAACAATTTCATATTGATTTCTTTTGTAGATTCATCGACGATTTAATTTTTATAATTGAAGGAGACAATACTACTGTTCAAGCATTTGTATCTAAAATCAATGGATGTTCAGATTTTTGTTTTTAGATAGAGGTTATGATGAAAACGTTTTAGTAACTAGTGGGAATGAAATTTTTAATAAACATCTGTCTCATTTTCCAGCCATTTTGAATGATCCTATTAATGAAATTACAATGAAGCATTCTAAAACAGATGGATCAAATACTGAGGTGATATGTTCATTTGATATGAGTGGGGATATGGACATGATAGCATCGGTACTTACAAAAAATTGGAGAATTATTCAAGGTAATTATGATATCACACGAGTATTGGGTGATAAACCTTGTTTTGTATTTAGGAATACTAATAATTTTAAGAGAATTTTAGAATACAATAAATATGAATCTAGGAAATTTAATGCTGATAGGAAAGGCATGTTTTGTTGTCAGGATTGCAGAATATGCTGATATATTTCTGTAGGTTCTAGTATTTCTATAGTGAATAGTGAAAGAATTCTTGAGGTACCAGGTTTTGCAAACTGTAATTCGTGTGGGGTGGTGTACGTTGGCATGTGTACCGCATGTCCAGCTTTTTATGTGGGAATGACCACACGAAGTTTAGGTACTCGTATTAAAGAACATTTATATAGTATAAAGTGTAAGGATGACAAGAATGCTTTATATAAACATTCTGTGGTGTGTCCTTGTTTTAAGAAATTTGTATTTTCTGTTTTAGAATTATGTGAACCAGACAATAGAGCTGGCGATTTTAAGAATTATTTGGAACAAAGAGAAACATTATGGCAAGTAAGATTAAATTCTGATAAGTTTCCCGGTTTAAATGAAGCAATTAATGTTAAATGTTTTTTAAAATATAGAAAATTAGGGATTAATAAGCAAGGTGAATTGTCCCATTTATTTGGTATTTAAGTACTGTTTTTTTAACAAATCTGTTTTTAACAAATATTTTTTTAATAAGTATGTTAATTGTTTAATTAGTTGTGTATTTAAATAATGAGGTGTGTGAGAGTAAATGTATTCTGATGAAGTCGTGAGATGAAAGCGTGTATTAAAGAAATTTGTACGCTATTTTGGTTTGGTTCACTACTTATTGTCGTGTTTGGGGTCTTCAAGCTTTGCCTTTGCCATTTGTGGTTGATTTTTTGTGATGTAAAGTGTTTGCAGCTAGGATTGTGTCGGTGTGGTTTGTTTTCATTTATATAAATGTACGATTTGCCTTTGTAGTAAGTGATGGTTTAATAAAGATGTTTCTTGTTTTAAAAAAAAGGCAGGAATTGAATAATTTATGTAATATTGCTTAGCTTAGGTTATATGATATATAGAAGTATATGTCATGTATAATGTTTGTTATGTTAATATAGTTTGATTACTTTTACATGAATGTAAATTTGTCCATGTCACAAGTGATAATTCAATAAGGTGTTTGGGGAAAAAAAAAAGACAGACAGCAGGGCTGTTGATAGATTTGGGGAAAAAGTATGTACCTCAGCCACCCTTAGCTTGAGGGCTCTCAACTGTCAGTTTCACATAATTAAATATCAGCAAACCATCCTGGATCAGCTGACTCATAAAAACCTTTCTAAGGAACTTTTGTATCTTTACCACAACAGTTCACAGTAGCTAGGCATTCCTTAAACTGTGGCTGTGATACTGTGGAGGTGTCTAGCCAGGTAGCCATCACTAGTACTGATACGCGTATGCAGACTGTGAAGGACTTCTTCAAGTTCAGCCACCAAGGTTTAGTAGGTACTTCCTTACAAAACACTGATCCTTTCCCGCCCAGTTTAGAAGCAGGCAGAGGGGGCTACTTCAGTAGACCGAAATTCCACATTACAGAAACTCACTTTATCAAGACGAAATCATTGAAACCTGAATTTACCGAACAGTCACATCACTGGAAACTTTAGCAGGGTATGGAGGCACTTGGCCAACATTAAAGCTAAAAACACACCGCAGTATGTGAAATCCACCCACCCTAACTATGTATACCAACTGTGGGATCGCAGTGTGGAAAAGGGCAAATTTTCCCATGTTGGCCAAGTGCCTTCATACCTGTTAAAGTTTCTTGTGATGTGAATGTTTCATAAATTCAGGTTTTGCTGATTTTGTCTTGATAAAGTGAGTTTCGGTAATGTGGAATTTCAATAGTAGACCTGGCAGAGAAAACCCCAACAGGAAAGGGCACAAAGGCAGATGCAACAACTGCAGAGACCCGCAGAGGCAGCAACTGTAGAGACCCAGACAGTGGACCTCAGAAACTTCCAGGCAAGGGAGTTCTAGGTCACAGGCATCTGCCAGAGAGCAACAATGACTCACCCATCCTGCCCGCCCCCCCTCACAAGACTAGGAGGAATATTGTCATTGTTCAAACAAAATTGGTCATTCATCACCTCAGATAAGTGGGTTCTAAACATAATTTCAAATGGTTACAAACTCACTTTCAAAGAGGCTTTAAAATACTCCAGCTACCTGGATATTCCTCAAAATCAAAAAGCAGAGGCCCCCTCTCAGATCCAGATTTTGTGCTCTCAGGGATCAGTGGAACCAGTTCCAGAACATCAGAAGGGTGTAAAGGGTTCTACTCCAGGCTGTTTCTGGTTCCCAGAAAAGAAGGCTGTTTGTATCCTATCTTAGACCAGTCCAGCTGCAGTCAGTCCCTCCTGGTACCAAAATTCAAAATGTTGACTCTTCAAAAACTCTTTCCCATAATAGCCCCATAGGCCTTTATGGTCACACTGACTTCAAAGCAGGTACCAGTCACTTTCAGTTTTCATCACTCCCCTTTGGCTTGCCAAATGCTCCCAGGGTTTTCACCAAGTGCTTAACCCCTGTCATTGCCTTTTGCAGGACCAGAGGGGCCCAAATCTACACCTACCTGGATAATTGCCTACCACAAGCCAGAAATATATCAAAACTTCTCACAGATCTGAGGTTTACCCAGAACCTCCTGTCCTCCCTGGGCTTCCACGATAAATCTGCAAAAATGCAACACTGTTCCATTCACCAGGATAGTATTCCTGGGGGCTGCCGTAGGCTCTTCTCTTCAAATAAACCTTCCTTCCCCCTGACAAGGACTCCTTTTTGACCCACTACGACAAAAGAATCCTGCAGAAATGATGTATCTCACCGAGAGAGATCCTCCTAGCACTGGGCTAAATGGCATCTTGTATCTGAGGAAACTCCAGTGGTACTTCAAAAGTATATGGTGCCAACACTCTGTCACTGGTGACGTAGATACAGCTGATTCCTTGCCTCAAGGAGGAGTTAGCATAGTGGGCACAAGCTTGTGCACAAAATAAGGGCCTCCCATTCATATTTACTCCACAGTTCCAAACTGTCTCCACAGAGGCAGTCTGGGGGGCTCACTTTCAACACTTAAGTCCCAAGGGACGTGAGAGATTCAGTTCAAGGAAGGGCACATAAACTGGAAAGAGCTTATGGTAGTGCAAAAAGGCCTGATCTTTCAAGGAAAAATGGGAGCCAGGGGTCCTGTTAGTGAAGAAAGACAGCACCACAGTTATGTGGTACATAAACAAGCAGGGGGCACACACACTTGCCCTCTATGTTGTCTAGCACTGCAAGTTTGGGATACTGCTCGCTCTGCGGGATTGCATCTCCTGGCACAGTACTTTCCAGACACTCAAAATACCCAAGCATATCACCTCAGCAGAAACTTGATAGACCTCTATGAATGGCATCTGCATCAGAAAATATTTCTCAGTATGGTCCAGAGATGGGGAGTATTACAGATGGACCTTTTTCCAACAAGAAAAACGTTCAACTGAAAAGATTCTGTTCCAGGAACAAACAATCAGCCTGGAGGACAGATGCTTTCTTCTTCCTTTAGACTTGCCACTTCTTTTATGCATTCCCTCCCCTACCTCTACTTCCTTGGGTGCTTCCAAAAATAAGAGAAGGGGACCAAAGGTAATACTGAGAGCCAAAGTCAGTCCAAACCCACATGTATGGCAAGTGCAAAGACTCTATAGTCCAAAAGCAAATTCAAAAAAAGACAGAGCCAGCACAAAGTGTGGTATGACAATTTAATTTGCTAAAAGAAATAATAACATGGGTGAGGGAAAAAAAGTCCCAACACCCAAACCAAACCAGTTTCGGCTCACTAGCCTTCTTCAGTGAGAAAGACAAACAGCATATAAATAGTAGAACAAAAAAAGCCCTTAATATCTATATATATATCTATCTATCTATATATATATATATATATATATATATATATATATATATATATATATATATATATAGTTTGGTACTAGGCTATCTGCCCTGGGGCATTTATAAGCCTAGCCATAGTGATGTGGCTTTTGCCACCCCATGTAATGGTACAAAAGTGTACAGAATAGATTTAGAATACTGTGCCTCTGTCTAGTAGTGACACAGTGAAGACCCCTTACATAATAGAATTAGTTTACTGTGCCCCTGTCTAGTAGTGACACAGAGATGACCCCTGGGGTAAACCTACGATCTCCCATCCACTCGTCAAGATTTCTCTTGAAGAGAGTCAGTGAGGGGCTCTGCCTAACATGAACTGGGATTCTGTTCCAGAGTATGGGAAGCCTCTGAGTTATGAATCTGTCCCTCCAGCATGTCCTATTCATATTTGTGCTGAGGTTTAAATCTTTAGCTCTCGTGGTTCTGATGGATTTGGATTTTTTGAGGTGGAGCATATCCATCAATTCCTGATTGGACATGGCCTTGAAAGTCAGGCACAGATCACCTCTGAGCAGGCGGTATGCTACTGAATAGAGCTGGAGTTTCTTTAGTCTGGCAGCATATGACATATGTTGGAGACCCTTGATCCTCTTGGTGAGGTACTTTTGGGGTCTTTCTAGCTGTTGCAAGTGCCGGGTGAGGTACATACCAAATGGGGCATTGTACTCAATCATGGGCCTGATAAGGGAGGAGTATAGGGGTACAATGACCTCCTTTGATCTGGATGTGAATCCCTTCATGATAAAGTGGGCAAGGTAGAAAGTCTTTCTAACCACTTTGGCAACGTGGGTGTCAAATAAGAGGTCACTATCGACTTGGGTCCCCAGGTCTCTGATTACTTTTTCCGTACTCAGTGGGTTACTGTCTATGTGATAATTTGTCGGTACTTTGTTTTTCCCAAAGGGGATGACTATACATTTTTTGGCATTTAGTTTAAGGCCATGACTCCAGCACCAGTTGTCCGTTTCATTGAGGCCTTTCTGTAGGATGTATGTGTCAGCTGGTGTATCGACTATGGCGCCTAGTTTTCAGTCATCTGCGAACTTTGTCAGCCACATCCCTCCCATGTTTGCTTTCACATCTGAGAAATAAATGCCGAACAAGAGGTGTCCCAGGACAGAGCCCTGTGGGACACCACTTGTGACTGGCTTTGAGTCTGACATGGCTCCAGCGATTTTGACTTTATGGGTTCTATCCTTTAGCCAGTTTGCCACCCATCTTGTGACATTTGGATTTACATTTAAGCTGTTGAGCTTGTCTATGATGCCAGAGTGGGGTATTGTGTCGAAAGCATTAGCCAAGTCCAGGTAGGCTGTATGGACTGCTTTGCCGTCGTCAATGGCTCTAGTGATTTTAAAGCCGAACTGGGTGGGATCAAGTGTCTGTAAGTCCCCAATGTCTTTGTTTATGAGGTCCATAATGATTCTTTCCATAGCTTTGCAGACCAGGCTGGTTAAGCTTATGGGGCGGTAGTTACCAGGGTCTGTAGAGCTGCCTCCTTTGTGGAGTGGGACTACTGTTGCTATATCTCAGTGTTCAGGTACATATCCTGTAGTAAGGCTAAGGTTAAATAGCATTTTTATGTGTGGGTTTAGCTCCTCTTGGAGTTCACGTAGCACGCAACCCGGGAAACCCGGGATACCGTCAGGTCCCATTGATGCTGTGTTTTTAGCTTTGCTGAGGGCAGTTCTCACCTGGACATCTGAGATGACAGGGAGGTTGCATTCAGCTGGGATAAATATTTCTTCTTTTGGGGGTGAGGGAGGGGAGAAATTTGCACTGAACCTGTCTGCCAGAATGTTGGCAATATCTGTGGGTTCAGTGTGTTTTTTGTCATTGTGAACTAACTCTGAACATATCTGAGGGTTTCTTCCCAGGTTTCTAACATAGCTGAAGAAGGCTTTGTGGTTATCTTTAGTGCCCATAGCGATTTTTCTCTCAAAGTTGGCCTTGGATGTTTTTATGAGAGAACGTAGCTTTCTACTAGTGCCGATCAGAGATGCCTTCTCTTTATGAGATTTTGCTCTATCGTGCAGTAGCTTCCTTCTTTTGTCATACAATTTGTTTATGGCTGGGGTCCACCAGACAGGACGCCTGCCCTTGGTGGAGAGGGTCTTGGTTTTATTTGGGATTACATGATCCATGCATTCTTGGAGATGTCCGTAGAAAGCATTTGTGAAGGATTCTGCATTGTGGGATGTGGTTTCCACTGGCCCAGTGGGCTTAAAGGATACCATCTCAGTTTTAAGAAGTGTAAAGTCGGCTTTTGAGAAGTTTTTCACTGTAGTCTTTTGTGTTGGGGGTGGAGGTGGGATATGTATATCCAGGGTGATTAGTTTGTGGTCAGATCTCACTAGTGAGGGGTATACTTCCGGTGTGGAGCACTTTGTCCCCATGTTTGTGATGATCAGGTCTAGTATATTTTCTCCCCTTGTGGGAGAGGTGACTAGCTGTTCCATTGCATTTGAATTTATGAATTCCAGGAGCCTTTGGGCTAGGGTGATTGGGCTAGAATAATGCACCCAGTCTTTGTTAGGGTAGTTGAAGTCTCCCAATATGATGGTGTTTGGTGAGACATTCATATCCTCCAATGTCTTCAGGAAGGCTGAGTGGGTTTCCTGAGATTGGGAGGGGTGGTCTGTAACATGCTACCAGTTGTATAGCAGTTTTGCCTATGGTTAGTTGCACCTGGATGGTCTCTGATGCTTCATGTGTTGCCACTAACCTGAAGGTGTGGGTGTCCTTGATGAATATGGACACTCCCCCTCCCTTTTTGGTTTGGCCCGAGTTTTGGGGCCGAAAAGCATGATACAAGGTATAGCCTGGTAGCGCTGGGGTGCTCTCGGGAGCCTTGAACCAGGTTTCAGTTACTGCACAGACGTCGATGTTCTCCATACTGAGGAGTGCTTCGAGAGCCTGCATCTTGAGATTTAGACTTCTGGCGTTGAGCAGCATTACCCTTAATTTTTTTCCATTTTTGTTTTCTAAGGAGGTGGGTTTGTCTTTTGAGCCTTGCCTAAAAAAGGCACTATGGGGGAGGCAAGAGCCTTAGCCAATATCCGGAAGCCCAGTGGTGACAGATGCAAGCCGTCCCTTGCGAAGCAGCGTGGGCTTGTCCAGCATGTCATCCCAAGCAGACAGACATTGGATCCCCCTAGATTGACACCAGTATTTGAGCCAATTATTAAAGCTGATCATCTTGTCTTTGTATTGTGGCATCATTCTTGGTGAAGGCAAGATGCTGCTCAGGGTCAGGGTCATACCAGCCTGGGCTACATAATCAGAGAGCTCTTCTGTATTTTTTCATGTAGTCCAGGGAGGTACATCTCAGGTCATTCACGCCGGCATGGACAATGACGGAGTCATATTTGTACTTGCTTTGGAGTGACCTGAGTGCGTGTGTTATGTGGTGGATCCTAGCTCCTGATAAGCAGCTCACCGTTACCCTCTCCTTGTTCAGCCTGGTAAGTGGAACGTCAGTGTGTCTGACTATAGAGTCACCTATTACTAGTGTATCAGGCATGGTGTTTGGCATTAAGGGCTGTGATTGTTTGACACTGATTTATTGAAGTATGTGTTGCATGCGTTATATTTTGAGGTGGTGGATTTTTGGGTGTCTGCTTTGGGAGCCTCTTTTGTTTTGTTAAGTTTTTTGTTAGAGCCTCCGAGTATGTCTTTGTGTTATTATGTGTTTGGTTTGCAGTTGTGGTAGGTCTATGTGGGACTGGGTTTGATGTGTGTGTGGTTACCTTCTCCTCCTGTCTGGTCTTGCCAGTCCTGAGTTGAGAGAGTTCAGCCTCCAGTTTGGCTATATAGTTGCATCTCTCACATGTATTTGTGTTTGTTGGGAGGAGGAGAGGGTTGTCTGTGTACATGAGACAATTGTAGCATTGTCTCAAGATTCCCAGATTAACCAGCTGAACCGGAGAGGATGCTAGTAATCTACCACTCGACATTCTAGAATATTATAAGGGAGTGCTGTGCCTATAAGGGAAGTGGGTACTCACAGGGAAGGTAGGTGGATGTAGTGCTTACTTTAGTTAGCGAGTGCTTACTTAGAAAAGAGGTTTTGAGAACAAGTGCTAGGCTTATAATAAAGCAATTAGACTGATTATTATAAGAGTAGAACTTTCTTAAGGGAAAATTTGAAGAGCAGACTTGGCGGAGCCAGAGGAAGTTTAACTGGTGCTGCGCTATGCGCACAAACGCGCAAAGCCGTGCAAACACGGATTTTAAACCGGGAACTTCAAAAGAGCTAGAAATGGTCCAAAACAACCAATTACTACAAGCTCATGTGCTGAGGTCACTCCTTCAGGGACAGATAGGCTGCTCAAGGCTCCCCGCTTCCACTGGTGAGCAAAGAAACTTCCTTCTATCCAAGTAAGGCAATGGACAACACAGGAACTTCACCACAGCCCAGAATACAGCAAAGCCTGTATACTGGTCTAAACTAGTCGAGGAGAGGCGGGAAAACAAGGATAGTTTTTTGTTTTTGAGATAGAAAGCACACAGAAATGCAAGAAACAGTAATAAATCAGTTACACGGGCTAGCACACTTTAGTGGGCAGCCTCAACAGTTAAATTTAACAAACAACTTTCGACCAATTTTCGATTAAATGAAACTTTAAGTGCAGATAATATATAATGCAACAAACAGTTAAAAAAGCAGTTTAAGCTTGTTCAAGGTAAGCAAGAGAAGTTTTTTTCAGGTAAAAAACAGCAAAAAAATACTTAAATCAGGAAAGTAGTCGCTTTTCTCAGTTCTCTGCTGCTAGGACCACTCTGCAGGACCACGAGGAGCTGTTGCTGAGTAGTATAGCCAGAAAAAAAAACACTCAGAGGCGGATTTTAAACAGGGAACTTCAAAAGAGCTAGAAATGGTCCAAAGCAACCAACTACTACAAGCTCTTGTGCTGAGGTCACTCCTCAGCACAAGAGCTTGTAGTAATTGGTTGTTTATATATACACACACACACACACATATATATATATAGATAATCCATTTCTTTTCTTTGACATTTAGAACAGTATGCCAGCCAGATTTATCCCTACAATTCCCAAATATACAATCAATTATGGTAAATCTAATACTGTTTACAGGTATGTTTAAAGAGAACATTGGACT